>NC_092708.1:279817794-279827794 GCF_047496885.1 Scyliorhinus torazame | reverse complement strand
GCTGGCTGGAGGGACGGAAGGATGGATGGCTGGATGGATGGCTGGATGGATGGATGGCTGAATGGATGGCTGGCTGGAGGGATGGATGGATGGATGTCTGGATGGATGGATGGCCGAATGGATGGCTGGCTGAAGGGATGGATGGATGGATGGATTGCTGAATGGATGGCTGGAGGGATGGATGGCTGGATGGATGGCTGGCTGGAGGGATGGATTAATGGATGGATGGATGGATGGATGGCTGGATGGCTGGATGGCTGGATGGATGTCTGGCTGGGCGGAGGGATTGATGGCTGGATGGCTGGATGGATGGCTGGATGGATGGATGGATGGATGACTGGCTGGCTGGAGGTATGGATGGATGGATGAATGGCTGCATGGATGGCTGGATGGAGAGATGTATGAATGCATGGATGGCTGGATGGATTGCTGGATGGAGGGATGGCTGGATGGATGGCTGGCTGGAGGGATGGATGGATGGATGGCTGGATGGATGGCTGGATGGCTGGATGGATGGCTTGCTGGAGGGATGGAAGGATGGATGGATGGATATCTGGACGGATGGCTGGATGGATGGATGGCTGGATGGATGACTCGTTGGCGGGATGGATGGATGGCTGGATGGATGGCTGGATGGATGGATGGCTTGATGGATGGCTGGATGGATGGATGGATGGATGGCTGGATGGATGGATGGTTGGATGGATGGATGGCTGGATGGCTGGAAGGCTGGATGGATGGATGGCTGGATCGATGGCTGGATGGATGGATGAATGGATGGATGGATGGATGGCTGGATGCATGGCTGGATGGAGGGATGGCTGTATGGATGGCTGGCGGGGGTGACGGATGGCTGGATGGCTGGATGAATGGCTGTATGGAGGGATGGCTGGATGGACGGCTGGCTAGATGGTTGGATGGCTGGATGGATGGATGGATGGACGGATGGATGGAGGGATGGCTGGGTGGATGGCTGGCTGGATGGATGGATTGATGGATGGATGGCTGGATGGATTGCTGGATGGATGGATGGCTGGATGGATGGCTGGCTGGAGGGATGGTTGGTTGGATGGCTGGCTGGAGGGATGGATGGATGGTTGGCGGTTTGAACGCTGGATAGATGGATGGCTGGATGGATGGCTGGCTGGAGGGATGGATGGATGGATGGGTGGCTGGATGGATGGCTGGATGGATGGATGTCCGGATGGATGGCTGGCTGGAGGGATGGATGGATGGGTGGATGGATGGGTGGCTGGATGGATGGATGGCTGGATGGATGGCTGGCTGGAGGGATGGATGGATGGATGGATGGCTCGATGGATGGCTGGATGGATGGATGGCTGGATGGATGGCTGGATGAAGTGATGGATGGATGGATGGATGGCTGGATGGATGGCTGGATGGATGGCTGGATGGATTGCTGGCTGGAGGAATGGATGGATTAATGGATGGCTGGACGGATGGCTGGATGGATGGAAGCCTGGATGGATGGCTGGCTGCAGGGATGGATGGATGGATGGATGGCTGAATGGATGGCTAGATCGATGGATGGATGGATGGCTGGCTGGAGGGATGGAGTCATGGATGGATGTCTGGATGGATGGCTTGATGGAATGATGGCTGGATGCATGGCTGGCTGGAGGGATGGATTGATGGATGGATGGCTGGATGGCTGGCTGGATGGGTGGCTGGCTGGAGGGATGGATGGATGGATGGATGGCTGGATGGATGGCTGGAAGGATGGATGGCTGGATGGATGGCTGGCTGGAGGGATGGATGGATGGATGGATGGCTGGATGGATGGCTGGACGGATGGATGGCTGGATGGATGGCTGGCTGGAGGGATGGATGGATGGATGGATGGCTGGATGGATGGCTGGATGGATGGATGGCTGGATGGATGGCTGGCTGAAGGAATGGATGGATGGTTGGCTGGCTGGTGTGATGGATGGATGGATGGATGACTGGATGGATGGCTGGCTGGAGGGATGCATGGATGGATGGATGGCTGGATGGACGGCTGGTTTGGATGGATGGCTTGATGGATGGCTGGTTGGAGGGATGGATTGATGGATGGATGGCTGGATGGATGGCTGGATGGATAGATGGCAGGATGGATGAATGGCTGGAGGGATGGATGGATGGATGGATGGCTGTATGGGGGGATGGCTTGATGGTTGGCTGGCTGGATGGATGGATGGATGGATGGATCGCTGGATGGATGGCTGGATGGAGGGATAGCTGGATGGATGGCTGGCTGGAGTGATGGATGGATGGCTGGATGGATGGCTGAATGGATGGATGGCTTAATGGCTGGCTGGCTGGAGGGATGGATGGATGGATGGATGGCTGGATGAATGGCTGAATGGATGGATGGCGGGATGTATGGCTGGCTGGAGAGATGGATGGATGGATGGATGGCTGGATGGATGGCTGGACGGAGGAATGGATGGATGGATGGCTGGCTAGAAGGGTGGATGGATGGATGGATGGCTGGATGGATGGCTGGATGGATGGACGGCTGGATGGATGGCTGGCTGAAAGGTTGGATGGATGGATGGATGGCTGGATGGATGGCTGGATGGATGGAAGGCTGCATGGATGGCTGGCTGAAGGAATGGATGGATGGATGGATGGATGGCTGGATGGATGGCTGGATGGATGGATGTCTGGATGGGTGGCTGAATGGATGGCTGGATGGATGGATGGCTGGAATGATATCTGGCTGGAGGGATGGATGGATGGATCGATGGCTGGATGGATGGCTGGATGGATGGATGGCTGGAGGGATGGGTGGATGGATGGATGGCTGGATGGAGCGATGACTGAATGGTTGGCTGGCTGGTTGGCTGGACGGATGGATGGCTGGATGGATGGCTGGCTGGAGGGATGGATGGATGGATGGCTGGATGGATGGCTGGATAGATGGATGGCTGGATGGATGGCTGGCTGGACGAATGGATGGATGGATGGATGGCTGGATTGATGGCTGGATGGATGGATGGCTGGATGGATGGCTGAATGGATGGCTGGATGGATGGATGGTTGGATGGATAGCTGGCTGGAGGGATGGATGGATGGATGGATGGTTGGATGGACGGCAGAATGGATGGATGGCTGGATGGATGGCTGGCTGGAGGGTTGGATGGATGGATGGCTGGATGGATGGCTGTCTGGAGGAATGGATGGATGGATGGATGGCTGGATTGATGGCTGGATGGATGGATGGCTGGATGGATGGCTGAAAGGATGGCTGGATTGATGGATGGCTGCATTGATAGCTGGCTGGAGGGATGGATGGATGGATGGATGGTTGGATGGACGGCTGGATGGATGGGTGGCTGGATGGATGGCTGGCTGGAGGGATGGATTGATGAATGGATGGCTGGTTGGATGGCTGGATGGATGGATGGCTGGATGGATGGCTGGCTGGAGGGATGGATGGATGGCTGGTTGGACGGATGGCTGGATGGAGGGTTGGCTGGATGGTTGGCTGGCTGGAGGGATGGATGGATGGATGGATGGATGGATGGATGGATGGCTGGCTGGAGGGATGGATGGATGGCTGGATGGACTGCTGGATGGATGGATGGCTGGATGGTTGGCAGGCTGGAGGGATGGATTGATGGATGGATGGCTGGATCGATGGCTGGATGGATCTATGGCTGGATGGATGGCTGGCTGGAGGGATGGATGGATGGATGGCTGGATGGAGGGATGGCTGGATGGTTGGCTGGCTGGAGTGATGGATGGATGGATGGATGACTGGATGGATGGCTGGCTGGAGGGATGCATGGATGGATGGATGGCTGGATGGACGGCTGGTTTGGACGGATGGCTTGATGGATGGCTGGCTGGAGGGATGGATTGATGGATGGATGGCTGGATGGATGGCTGGATGGATAGATGGCTGGATGGACGATGGATTGCTGGATGGATGGCTGTCTGGAGGGATGGATGGATGGCTGGATGGATGGCTGGATGGATGGATGGCTGGATGGATGGATGGTGGATGGATGGCTGGCTGGAGGGATGGATGGATGGATGGATGGCTGAATGGATGGCTGGCTGGAGGGATGGATGGATGGATGGATGGCTGAATGGATGGCTGGATGGATGGATGGCTGGATGGATGGCTGGGTGGAGGGATGGATGGATGGATGGATGGCTGTATGGGGGGATGGCTGGATGGTTGGCTGGCTGGATGGATGGATGGATGGCTGGACGATGGATTGCTGGATGGATGGCTGTCTGGAGGGATGGATGGATGGCTGGATGGATGGCTGGATGGATGGATGGCTGGATGGATGGATGGTGGATGGATGGCTGGCTGGAGGGATGGATGGATGGATGGATGGCTGAATGGATGGCTGGCTGGAGGGATGGATGGATGGATGGATGGCTGAATGGATGGCTGGATGGATGGATGGCTGGATGGATGGCTGGGTGGAGGGATGGATGGATGGATGGATGGCTGGATGGACGGATGGATGGATGGATGGCTGGATGGATGGCTGGCTGGAGGGATGGATTGATGGATGGATGGCTGGATGGATGGCTGGATGGATGGATGGCTGAATGGATGGCTGGCTGGAGGGATGGATGGATGAATGGATGGCTGGATGGAGGGATGGCTGGATGGTTGGCTGGCTGGATGGATGTCTGGATGGAGGGATGGCTGGATGGATGGATGGCTGGAGGGATGGATGGATGGATGGATGGCTGGATGGATGGCTGGATGGATGGATGGCTTAATGACTGGCTGGGTGAATGGATGGATGGATGGATGGATGGCTGAATGGATGGCTGGATGGATGGATGTCTGCATGTATGGCTGGCTGGAGGGATGGATGGATGGATGGATGGCTGGTTGGATGGCTGGATAGAGGGATGGCTGGATGGATGTCTAGCTGGAGGGATGAATGGATGAATGGATGGCTGGATGGATGGCTGAATGGATGGATGGCTGGATGGATGGCTGGCTGGTGGGATGGATGGATGGATGGATGGATGGATGGCTGAATGGATGGATGGCTGAATGAATGGCTGGCTGGAGGGATGGATGGATGGATGGATGGCTGGATGGATGGCTGGATGGATGGATGGCTGGAAGGATGACTGGCTGGAGGGATGGATGGATGGATGGATGGCTGGATGGATGGCTGGATGGATGGATGGCTCGATGGATGGCTGGCTGGAGGGATGGATGGATGGATGGATGGATGGATGGATGGATGGCCGAATGGTTGGCTGGCTGGAGGGATGGATGGATGAATGGATGGCTGAATGGATGGCTTGATGGCTGGCAGGATGGATGGCTGGATCGATGGCTGGCTGGCAGGAGGGATGGATGGATGGATGGATGGATGGCTGGATGGGTGGATGGCTGGATGGATGGCAGGCTGAAGGGATGGATGGATGGATGGATGGCTGGATGGACGGCTGGATGGATGGATGGCTGGATGGATGGCTGGCTGGAGGGATGGATTGATGGATGGATGGCTGGATTGATGGCTGGCTGGTGGGATGAATGGATGGCTAGATGGAGTGATGGCTGGATGGTTGGTTGGCTGGAGGGATGGATGGATGGATGGATGACTGGATGGATGGCTGGATGGAGGGATGGCTGGATGGATGGCTGGCTGGAGGGATGGATGGCTGGATGTATGGCTGGCTGGAGAGATGGATGAATGGTGGATGGCTGGAATGATGGCTGAATGAATGTGTGGCTGGATGGATGGCTTGCTGGAGGGATGGATGGTTGGATGGCTGGATGGATGGCTGAATGGATGGATGGCTGGATGAATGGCTGGCTGGAGGGATGGATGGATGGATGGATGGCTGGATGGATGGCTGGATGGATGGATGGCTGGTTGGATGACTGGCTGGAGGGATGGATGGATGGATGGATGGCTGGATGGGTGGCTGAATGGATGGATGGCTGGTTGGATGGCTGGCTGGAGGGAAGGATGGTTGGATGGATGGCTGGATGGAAGGCTGGATGGATGGATGTCTGGATGGATGGCTGGCTGGAGGGACGGATGGATTGATGGATGGCTGGATGGATGGCTGGATGGATGGATGGCTGAATGAATGGCTGGCGGGAGGGATGGATGGATGGATGGATGGCTGGATGGATGGCTGGATCGATGGATGGCTGGATGGATGGCTGGCTGGAGGGATGGATGGATGGATGGCTGAATGGATGGATGGCCGAATGGATGGCTGGCTGAAGGGATGGATGGATGGCTGGATTGCTGAATGGATGGCTGGATGGACGTATGGCTGGATGGATGGCTGGATGGAGGGATGGATTAATGGATGGATGGATGGATGGATGGCTGGATGGCTGCATGGATGGCTGGCTGGGCGGATGGATTGATGGATGGATGGCTGGATGGATGGCTGGATGGGTGGATGGATGGATGGCTGGCTGGCTGGAGGTATGGATGGATGGATGTATGGCTGGATGGATGGCTGGATGGAGAGATGGCTCAATGCATGGATGGCTGGATGGATGGCTGGATGGAGGGATGGCTGGATGGATGGCTGGCTGGAGGGATGGATGGCTGGATGGATGGATGTCCGGATGGATGGCTGGCTGGAGGGATGGATGGATGGCTGGATGGATGGATGGCTGGATGGATGGCTGGCTGGAGGGATGGATGGATGAATGGATGGCTCGATGGATGGCTGGATGGATGGATGGCTGGATGAATGGCTGGCTGGAGGGATGGATGGATGGATGGCTGGATGGATGGCTGGATGGATGGATGGCTGGTTGATTGACTGGCTGGAGGGATGGATGGATGTATGGATGGCTGGATGGGCGGCTGGATGGATGGATGGCTGGATGGATGGCTGGCTGGAGGGAAGGATGGATGGATGGATGGCTGGATGGAAGGCTGGATGGATGGATGGCTGGATGGATGGTTGGCTGGAGGGACGGATGGATGGATGGATGGCTGGATGGATGGCTGGATGGATGGATGGCTGAATGGATGGCTGGCGGGAGGGATGGATGGATGGCTGGATGGATGGCTGGATGGATGGATGGCTGGATGGATGGCTGGCTGGAGGGATGGATGGATGGATGGCTGGATGGATGGATGGCCGAATGGATGGCTGGCTGAATGGATGGATGGATGGATGGATTGCGGAATGGATGGCTGGATGGATGGATGGCTGGATGGATGGCTGGCTACAGGGATGGATTAATGGATGGATGGATGGATGGATGATTGGATGGCTGGATGGCTGGATGGATGTCTGGCTGGGCGGATGGATTGATGGATGGATGGCTGGGTGGATGGCTGGATGAATGGATGGATGGATGGCTGGCTGGCTGGAGGTATGGATGGATGGATGAATGGCTGGATGGATGGCTGGATGGAGAGATGGATGAATGCATGGATGGCTGGATGGATGGCTGGATGGAGGGATGGCTGGATGGATGGCTGGCTGGAGGGATGGATGGATGGATGTATGGCTGGATGGATGGCTGGATGGAAGGCTGGATGGATGGATGGCTGGATGGATGGCTGGCTGGAGGGACGGATCGATGGATGGATGGCTGGATGGATGGCTGGATGGATAGATGGCTGAATGGATGGCTGGCTGGAGGGATGGACGGATGGATGGATGGCTGGATGGAGGGATGGCTGGATGGTTGGCTGGATGGCTGGATGGATGGATGGATGGATGGCTGGATGGATGGCTGGATGGAGGGATCGCTGGATGGATGGCTGGCTGGAGGGAAGGAAGGATGGCTTGATGGATGGCTGGATGGATGGATGGCTTAATGGCTGGCTGGCTGGAGGGATGGATGGATGGATGGCTGGATGAATGGCTGAATGGATGGATGGCTGGTTGTATGGCTGGCTGGAGAGATGGATGGATGGATGGATGGCTGGATCGATGGTTGGATGGAGGAATGGCTGGATGGATGGCCGGCTGGAGGGATGGATGGATGGCTGGATGGATGGCTGGATGGATGGATGGCTGGATGGATGGCTGACTGGAGGGTTGGATGGATGGATGGATGGCTGGACGGATGGCTGGATGGATGGCTGGATGGATGGCTGGCTGGTGGGATGGATGGATGGATGGATAGCTGGATGGAGGGATGGCTGGATGGTTGGCTGGCTGGAGGGATGGATGGATGGATGGATGGCTGGATGGATGGCTGGATGGAGGGATGGCTGGATGGCTGGCAGGCTGGAGGGATGGATGGCTGGATGGATAGCTGGATGGATGGATGGCTTAATGAATGGCTGGAAGGAGGGATGGATGGATGGATGGATGGCTGGTTGGATGGATGGATGGCTGGATGTATGGCTGGCTGGAGAGATGGATGAATGGTTGGATGGCTGGATGGATGGCTGGATGGATGGCTGGCGGGAGGGATGGATGGCTGGATGGCTGGCTGGAGAGATGGATGAATGGTTGGATGGCTGGATGGATGGCTGGATGGATGGCTGGCGGGAGGGATGGATGGCTGGATGGATGGCTGGATGGATGGATGGATGGATGGATGGATGGATGGATGGATGGATGGCTGGATGCATGGCTGGATGGAGGGATGGCTGGATGGATGGCTGGCGGGGGTGACGGATGGATGGATGGCTGAATGAATGGCTGTATGGAGGGATGGCTGGCTGGACGGCTGGCTGGATGGTTGGATGGCTGGATGGATGGATGGATGGACGGATGGATGGAGGGATGGCTGGGTGGATGGCTGGCTGGAGGGATGGTTGGATGGATGGATGGCTGGATGGCTGGAAGGCTGGATGGATGGATGGCTGGATGGATGGCTGGATGGTTGGATGGATGGCTGGATGGATGGATGGCTGGATGGATGGCTGGCTGGAGGGACGGAAGGATGGATGGCTGGATGGATAGCTGGATGGATGGATGGCTGAATGGATGGCTGGCGGGAGGGATGGATGGATGGATGGATGGATGGCTGGATGGATGGCTGGATGGATGGATGGCTGGATGGATTGCTGGCTGGAGGGATGGAGGGATGGATGGCTGGATGGATGGATGGCCGAATGGATGGCTGGCTGAAGGGATGGATGGATGGATGGATTGCTGAATGGATGGCTGGATGGATGGATGGCTGGATGGATGGCTGGCTGGAGGGATGAATTAATGGATGGATGGATGGATGGATGGCTGGATGGCTGGATGGCTGGATGGATGTCTGGCTGGGCGGATGGATTGATGGATGGATGGCTGGATGGATGGCTGGATGGATGGATGGATGGATGGCTGGCTGGCTGGAGGTATGGATGGATGGATGAATGGCTGCATGGATGGCTGGATGGAGAGATGGATGAATGCATGGATGGCTGGATGGATAGCTGGATGGAGGGATGGCTGGATGGATGGCTGGCTGGAGGGATGGATGGATGGATGGATGGCTGGATGGATGGCTGGATGGCTGGATGGATGGCTTGCTGGAGGGATGGAAGGATGGATGGATGGATATCTGGACGGATGGCTGGATGGATGGATGGCTGGATGAATGGCTGGCTGGAGGGATGGATGGATGGATGGATGGCAGGATGGATGGCTGGATGGATGGATGGCTGGATGGATGGCTGTCTAGAGGGATGGATGGATGGATGGCTGGATGGATGGATGGCCGAATGGATGGCTGGCTGAATGGATGGATGGATGGATGGATTGCTGAATGGATGGCTGGATGGATGGATGGCTGGATGGATGGCTGGCTGGAGGGATGGATTAATGGATGGTTGGATGGATGGATGGCTGGATGGCTGGATGGCTGGATGGATGTCTGGCTGGGCGGATGGATTGATGGATGGATGGCTGGATGGATGGCTGGATGGATGGATGGATGGATGGCTGGCTGGCTGGAGGTATGGATGGATGGATGAATGGCTGGATGGATGGCTGGATGGAGAGATTGATGAATGCATGGATGGCTGGATGGAGGGATGGCTAGATGGATGGCTGGCTGGAGGGATGGATG
>NC_092708.1:279605294-279815294 GCF_047496885.1 Scyliorhinus torazame | reverse complement strand
ATGGATGGCTGGATGGATGGATGGCTGGATGGATGGCTGGCTGAAGGAATGGATGGATGGTTGGCTGGCTGGTATGATGGATGGATGGATGGATGACTGGATGGATGGCTGGCTGGAGGGATGCATGGATGGATGGATGGCTGGATGGACGGCTGGTTTGGATGGATGGCTTGATGGATGGCTGGTTGGAGGGATGGATTGATGGATGGATGGCTGGATGGATGGCTGGATGGATAGATGGCAGGATGGATGAATGGCTGGAGGGATGGATGGATGGATGGATGGCTGTATGGGGGGATGGCTTGATGGTTGGCTGGCTGGATGGATGGATGGATGGATGGATCGCTGGATGGATGGCTGGATGGAGGGATGGCTGGATGGATGGCTGACTGGAGTGATGGATGGATGGCTGGATGGATGGCTGAATGGATGGATGGCTTAATGGCTGGCTGGCTTGAGGGATGGATGGATGGATGGATGGCTGGATGAATGGCTGAATGGATGGATGGCGGGATGTATGGCTGGCTGGAGAGATGGATGGATGGATGGATGGCTGGATGGATCGCTGGACGGAGGAATGGATGGATGGATGGCTGGCTAGAAGGGTGGATGGATGGATGGATGGCTGGATGGATGGCTGGATGGATGGACGGCTGGATGGATGGCTGGCTGAAAGGTTGGATGGATGGATGGATGGCTGGATGGATGGCTGGATGGATGGAAGGCTGGATGGATGGCTGGCTGAAGGAATGGATGGATGGATGGATGGATGGCTGGATGGATGGCTGGATGGATGGATGTCTGGATGGGTGGCTGAATGGATGGCTGGATGGATGGATGGCTGGAATGATATCTGGCTGGAGGGATGGATGGATGGATCGATGGCTGGATGGATGGCTGGATGGATGGATGGCTGGAGGGATGGGTGGATGGATGGATGGCTGGATGGAGCGATGACTGAATGGTTGGCTGGCTGGTTGGCTGGACGGATGGATGGCTGGATGGATGGCTGGCTGGAGGGATGGATGGATGGATGGCTGGATGGATGGCTGGATAGATGGATGGCTGGATGGATGGCTGTCTGGACGAATGGATGGATGGATGGATGGCTGGATTGATGGCTGGATGGATGGATGGCTGGATGGATGGCTGAATGGATGGCTGGATGGATGGATGGTTGGATGGATAGCTGGCTGGAGGGATGGATGGATGGATGGATGGTTGGATGGACGGCAGAATGGATGGATGGCTGGATGGATGGCTGGCTGGAGGGTTGGATGGATGGATGGCTGGATGGATGGCTGTCTGGAGGAATGGATGGATGGATGGATGGCTGGATTGATGGCTGGATGGATGGATGGCTGGATGGATGGCTGAAAGGATGGCTGGATTGATGGATGGCTGCATGGATAGCTGGCTGGAGGGATGGATGGATGGATGGATGGTTGGATGGACGGCTGGATGGATGGGTGGCTGGATGGATGGCTGGCTGGAGGGATGGATTGATGAATGGATGGCTGGTTGGATGGCTGGATGGATGAATGGCTGGATGGATGGCTGGCTGGAGGGATGGATGGATGGCTGGTTGGACGGATGGCTGGATGGAGGGCTGGCTGGATGGTTGGCTGGCTGGATGGATGGATGGATGGATGGATGGATGGATGGATGGATGGCTGGCTGGAGGGATGGATGGATGGCTGGATGGACTGCTGGATGGATGGATGGCTGGATGGATGGCAGGCTGGAGGGATGGATTGATGGATGGATGGCTGGATCGATGGCTGGATGGATCTATGGCAGGATGGATGGCTGGCTGGAGGGATGGATGGATGGATGGCTGGATGGAGGGATGGCTGGATGGTTGGCTGGCTGGAGTGATGGATGGATGGATGGATGACTGGATGGATGGCTGGCTGGAGGGATGCATGGATGGATGGATGGCTGGATGGACGGCTGGTTTGGACGGATGGCTTGATGGATGGCTGGCTGGAGGGATGGATTGATGGATGGATGGCTGGATGGATGGCTGGATGGATAGATGGCTGGATGGATGAATGGCTGGAGTGATGGATGGATGGATGGATGGCTGTATGGGGGGATGGCTGGATGGTTGGCTGGCTGGATGGATGGATGGATGGCTGGACGATGGATTGCTGGATGGATGGCTGTCTGGAGGGATGGATGGATGGCTGGATGGATGGCTGGATGGATGGATGGCTGGATGGATGGATGGTGGATGGATGGCTGGCTGGAGGGATGGATGGATGGATGGATGGCTGAATGGATGGCTGGCTGGAGGGATGGATGGATGGATGGATGGCTGAATGGATGGCTGGATGGATGGATGGCTGGATGGATGGCTGGGTGGAGGGATGGATGGATGGATGGATGGCTGGATGGACGGATGGATGGATGGATGGCTGGATGGATGGCTGGCTGGAGGGATGGATTGATGGATGGATGGCTGGATGGATGGCTGGATGGATGGATGGCTGAATGGATGGCTGGCTGGAGGGATGGATGGATGAATGGATGGCTGGATGGAGGGATGGCTGGATGGTTGGCTGGCTGGATGGATGTCTGGATGGAGGGATGGCTGGATGGATGGATGGCTGGAGGGATGGATGGATGGATGGATGGCTGGATGGATGGCTGGATGGATGGATGGCTTAATGACTGGCTGGCTGAATGGATGGATGGATGGATGGATGGCTGAATGGATGGCTGGATGGATGGATGTCTGCATGTATGGCTGGCTGGAGGGATGGATGGATGGATGGATGGCTGGTTGGATGGCTGGATAGTGGGATGGCTGGATGGATGTCTAGCTGGAGGGATGAATGGATGAATGGATGGCTGGATGGATGGCTGAATGGATGGATGGCTGGATGGATGGCTGGCTGGTGGGATGGATGGATGGATGGATGGATGGATGGATGGATGGATGGATGGATGGCTGAATGGATGGATGGCTGAATGAATGGCTGGCTGGAGGGATGGATGGATGGATGGATGGCTGGATGGATGGCTGGATGGATGGATGGCTGGAAGGATGACTGGCTGGAGGGATGGATGGATGGATGGATGGCTGGATGGATGGCTGGATGGATGGATGGCTCGATGGATGGCTGGCTGGAGGGATGGATGGATGGATGGATGGATGGATGGATGGCCGAATGGTTGGCTGGCTGGAGGGATGGATGGATGGATGGATGGCTGAATGGATGGCTGGATGGCTGGCAGGATGGATGACTGGATCGATGGCTGGCTGGCAGGAGGGATGGATGGATGGATGGATGGATGGCTGGATGGGTGGATGGCTGGATGGATGGCAGGCTGAAGGGATGGATGGATGGATGGATGGCTGGATGGACGGCTGGATGGATGGATGGCTGGATGGATGGCTGGCTGGAGGGATGGATTGATGGATGGATGGCTGGATTGATGGCTGGCTGGTGGGATGAATGGATGGCTAGATGGAGTGATGGCTGGATGGTTGGTTGGCTGGAGGGATGGATGGATGGATGGATGACTGGATGGATGGCTGGATGGAGGGATGGCTGGATGGATGGCTGGCTGGAGGGATGGATGGCTGGATGGATGGCTGAATGGATGGCTGGTTGTATGGATGGCTTAATGACTGGCTGGCTGGAGGAGGAGGCGTGGGCCTTTGTTCAGGCCGAGAAGCTGGACACAGACTGAGGGTCACAGACTGAGGGTCGGGATGGGCGATTGGGGACTGCGGTGGATATGTTATGCCTATTTTTGGTTCGGGGCGGGTGGGGGGGCCTTTGCATTATTTTGGGTTTGTTTTTCTCTGTGTTTTTCTCTTTCGGGTTGGGGAGGGTGGATGGGGCGGGTTGGGCACTGTTTTGGTTGGTGGCGGGGCCTGATAGGTGGAGAGCGCGGGATTTTTTCCCGCGCCGAAGACTGTGGGGGGGGGGGGCGAGACCGGGGCGGGGAAGCGAGGATTGTTTCCCGCGCTTAGAACGGAGGGGGAGAGCCTGTGAATGGGGAGCGGGAGAGGAGGGTGTGCCACACAATGGGAGGAGTCGAAGGGGAGGTGGGAGTGGCCGGGGTCAGCTGACTTGCGGAAGTGCAATGGGGGGAGTAAACCAGCTAGGATGGGTTCTAGCCGGTGGGGGGTGAGGGGGAATCGAGTTGCTGCTGCTAAGATCAAGGAGGAGCTGGAGCGAGTGGGGTGGGTCAAGACGGGGGTATGCCGCTGTGGGGAACGGGCCGGGTGTGGGGTGCGGGCACGTGGCTGGCCGAGGAAGGGTCATGGCTAGTCGGCGGGGGAGATGGGCGGGTAGCCCCCTGATCCGGCTGATAACCTGGAATGTAAGGAGACTGCATGGGCTGGTTAAGCGGGCCCGCGTATTTGCGCACCTGAAGGGGCTCAAGGCGGATGTTGTTATGCTCTAGTTGACACACCTGAAGGTGGCAGACCAGGTAAGACTGAGGAACGGATGGTTAGGTCAGGTGTTTCACTCGGGGCTAGATGCCAAAAATCGAGGGGTGGCGATCTTGGTGGGAAAGAAGGTGTTATTCGAGGCGTCGAGCATTGTGGCAGATAATGGCGGTAGGTACATAATGGTAAGTGGTAAGTTGCAGGGAGAGAGGGTGGTACTGGT
This sequence comes from Scyliorhinus torazame, assembly GCF_047496885.1. NCBI lineage: Eukaryota > Metazoa > Chordata > Chondrichthyes > Carcharhiniformes > Scyliorhinidae > Scyliorhinus > Scyliorhinus torazame. The sequence continues at coordinate 279,810,660 of NC_092708.1, read as the reverse complement.
CAATGTGTATGCTCCGAACTGGGACGATGCGGGTTTTGTGCGGTGTATGTTGGGTCGGATCCCAGATTTGGAAGTGGGGGGCCTGATAATGGGGGGAGACTTTAACACGGTGTTGGATCCGGCACTGGATCGCTCCAGGTCTAGGACGGGTAGGAAGCCGGCGGGGGCTGGAGTGTTGAGGGGATTTATGGACCAAATGGGAGGGGTAGAACCTTGGAGATTTGCAAGGCCGGTGGCTAGGGAATTTTCATTCTTCTCATGTCCATAAGGCTTATTCTCGAATCGACTTTTTCATTTTGAGTAGGGCGCTGATAGCGAGAGTAGAGGATACCGAGTATTCGGCAATAGCCATTTCGGACCACGCCCCGCATTGGGTGGACTTGGAGATGGGGGAGGAGAGGGACCAGCGCCCGCTGTGGCGCTTGGAGGTGGCGCTGTTGGCGGACGAGGAGGTGAGCGAGCGGGTCCGAGGAAGTATAGGGAGGTACTTGGAGACCATGACAACGGGGAGGTCCGAGTGGGGATGGTATGGGAGGCACTGAAGGCGGTGGGGAGGAGAGAGCTGATCTCCATCAGGGCCCACAAGGCGGAGGGAGCGGGGGGAGAGGGAGAGGCTGGTGGGGGAGATGGTGAGGGTAGACAGGAGGTATGCGGAAGAACCTGAGGAAGGATTGTTGAGGAAGAGGCGCAGCCTCCAGGCCGAATTCGACCTGGTGACCACCAGGAAGGCGGAGGTGCAGTGGAGGAAGGCCCAGGGGGCGGTCTACGAGTATGGGGAAAAGGCAAGCCGGATGCTGGCGCATCAGCTTCGGAAGCGGGACGCAGCTAGGGAGATCGGGGGAGTTAAGGACAGGGTGCAGAGTGGAGTTGGCATCAATGGGGTCTTCAGGGACTTCGAACATAGAACATAGAACGATACAGCGCAGTACAGGCCCTTCGGCCCACGATGTTGCACCGAAACAAAAGCCATCTAACCTACACTATGCCATTATCATCCATATGTTTATCCAATAAACTTTTAAATGCGGGGGGGACTTCTACGAGAAATGGTACCGATCTGAGCCCCCACGGGAGGAGGGAGGGATGGGCCGTTTCCTGGACCAATTGAGGTTTCCAAAGGTGGAAGAGGGACTGGGGGCCCCGATTGGGCTGGAGGAGCTGATCAAAGGGATAGGAAGCATGCAGGCGGGGAAGGCACCGGGGCCGGACGGTTTCCCGGTCGAGTCCTACGAAAAATATATGGACCTGTTGGGCCCGCTGTTAGTTAGGACCTTCAATGAGGCAAGGGAGGAAGCTTTACCCCCGACGATGTCCCGGGCACTGATGGATGGATGGCTGGATGGATGGCTGGATGGATGGATGGCTGGATGGATGGCTGGCTGGAGGGATGGAAGGATGGATGGATGGCTGGATGGAGGGATGTCTGGATGTAGGGTTGGCTGGATGGTTGGCTGGCTGGCGGGATGGGTGGATGGATGGATGGCTGGATGGATGGCTGGCTGGAGCGATGGATGGATGGCTGGATGGACGGCTGGATGGATGGATGGCTGGATGGATGGCTGGCTGGAGGGATGGATTGATGGATGGATGGCTGGATGGATGGCTGGATGGATGGATGGCTGGATGGATGGCTGGCTGGAGGGATGGATGGATGGATGGCTGGATGGAGGGATGGCTGGATGGTTGGCGGGCTGGAGGGATGGATGGATGGATGGATGGTTGGATGGATGGGTGGCTGGAAGGATGCATGGATGGATGGATGGCTGGATGGAGGGATGGCTGGATGGTTGGCTGCCTGGATGGATGGATGGATGGATGGATGGATGGATGGATGGATCGATGGATGGATGGAGGGATGGCTGGATGGATGGCTGGCTGGAGGGATGGATGGATGGCTGGATGGATTGCTGGATGGATGGATGGCTTAATGGCTGGCTGGGGGGATGGATGGATGGATGGATGGCTGGATGAATGGCTGAATGGATGGATGGCTGGATGTATGGCTGGCTGGAGAGATGGATGGATGGCTGGATGGATGGCTGGATGGAGGAATGGCTGGATGGCTGGCTGGCTAGAGGGATGGATGGATGGATGGATGGCTGGATGGATGGCTGGATGGATGGATGGCTGGCTGGAGGGTTGGATGGATGGATGGATGGCTGGATGGATGGCTTAATGGATGGATGGCTGGATAAATGGCTGGCTGGAGGAATGGATGGATGGATGGCTGGATGGATGGTTGGATGGATGGATGGCTGGATGGATGACTGGCTGGAGGGATGGATGGATGGAACGGTGGCTGTATGGATTGCTGGATGGATGGATGGATGGACGGATGGCTGGATGGAATTGCTGGCTGGAGGGATGGATGGATGGCTGGATGGCTGGCTGGATGGATGGATGGCTGGATGGATGGCTGGCTTGAGGGATGGATGGATGGCTGGATGGCTGGCTGGACGGATGGATTGCTGGTTGGATGGCTTGCTGGAGGGATGGATGGATGGCTGGATTGATGGCTGGATGAATGGATGGCTGGATGGATGGCTGGCTGGAGGAATGGATGGATGGATGGCTGGATGGATGGCTGGATGGATGGATGGCTGGATGGATGGATGGCTGGAGGGATGGATGGATGGATGGATGGCTGAATGGATGGCTGGATGGATGGATGACTGGATGGATGGCTGGCTGGAGTGTTGTATGGATGGATGGATGGCTGGATGGACGGCTGGATGGATGGATGGCTGGATGGATGGCTGGCTGGAGGGATGGATTGATGGATGGATGGCTGGATGGATGGCTGGATGGATGGATGGCTGGTTGGCTGGCTGGCTGGAGGGATGGATGGATGGATGGATGGCTGGATGGAGGGATGGATGGATGATTGGCTGGGTGGATGGATGGATGGATGGCTGGATGGATGTCTGGATGGAGCGATGGCTGGATGGATGGCTGGCTTGAGGGATGGATGGATGGATGGATGGATGGCTGGGTGGATGGCTGGATGGTTGGATGCCTGGATGGATGGCTGGCTGGAGGGATGGATGGATGGATGCATGGCTGGATGGATGGCTGAAAGGATGGATGGCTGGATGAATGGCTGGCTGGAGGGATGGATGGATGGATGGATGGCTGGATGGATGGCTGGATGGATGGCTGGATGGATGACTGGCTGGAGGGATGGATGGATGGATGGATGGCTGGATGGATGGCTGGATGGATGGATGGCTGGATGGATGGCTGGCTGGAGGGATGGATGGATGGATGGATGGCTGGATGGATGGCTGGATGGTTGGATGCCTGGATGGATGGCTGGCTGAAGGGATGGATGGAAGGATGGATGGCTGGATGGATGGCTGGATGGATGGATGGCTGGATGGATGGCTGGCAGGAGGGATGGATGGATGGATGGATGGCTGGATGGATGGCTAAAAGGATGGCTGGCTGGAGGGATGGATGAATGGATGGCTGGATGGATGGATGGCCGAATGGTTGGCTGGCTGGAGGGATGGATGGATGGATAGATGGCTGAATGGATGGCTGGATGGATGGCAGGATGGATGAATGGCTGGATGGATGGCTGGCTGGATGGATCGATTGATGGATGGATGGCTGGATTGATGGCTGGATGGATGGATGGCTGGATAGATGGCAGGCTGAAGGGATGGATGGATGGATGGATGGCTGGATGGACGCCGTGATGGATGGATGGCTGGGTGATTGGCTGGCTGGAGGGATGGTTTGATGGATGGATAGCTGGATGGATAGCTGGATCGATGGCTGGATGGATGGCTGGCTGGAGGGATGGATGGATGGATGGATGGCTGGATGGAGGGATGGCTGCATGGTTGGATATCTGGAGGGATGGATGGATGGATGGATGGATGGCTGGAAGAATGGCTGGATGGAGGGATGGCTGGATGAATGGGTGGCTGGAGAGATGGATGGCTGGATGGATGGATGAGTGGTTGGATGGCTTAATGACTGGCTGGCTGGAGGGATGGATGGATGGCTGGATGGATGGCTGGATGGATGGATGGCTGGATGTAATGCTGGCTGGAGAGATGGATGAATGGTTGGATGTCTGGATGGATGGCTGGATGGAGGGATGGCTGGATGGATGGTTGGCTGGAGGGATGGATGGATGGATGGATGGCTGGAAGGATGGATGGATGGATGGCTGGATGGATGACTGGCTGGAGGGATGGATGGATGGCTGGATGGTTGGCTGGATGAATGGATGTCTGGATGGATGGCTGGCTGGAGGGATGGATGGATGGATGGCTGGCTGGATGGATGGCTGGATGGATGGATGCCTGGATGGATTTCTGGCTTTAGGGATGGATGGATGGATGGATGGCTTGATGGATGGCTGGATGGATGGATGGCTGGATGGATGGCTGGCAGGAGGGATGGATGGATGGATGGCTGGATGGATGGATGGATGGATGGCTGGCTGGAGGGATGGATGAATGGATGGCTGGATGGATGGATGGCCGAATGGTTGGCTGGCTGGAGGGATGGATGGATGGCTGAATGGATGGCTGGATGGATGGCAGGATGGATGGATGACTGGATGGATGGCTGGCTGGATGGATGGATTGATGGATGGACGGCTGGATGGATGGCTGGATGGATGGATGGCTGGATGGTTGGCAGGTTGAAGGGATGGATGGATGGATGGATGGCTGGATGGACGGCTGGATGGATGGATGGCTGGATGGATGGCTGGCTGGATGGATGGATTGATGGATGGATGGCTTGATGGATGGTTGTATGGATGGATGGCTGGATGGATGACTGGCTGGAGGGATGGATGGATGGATCGGTGGCTGTATGGATTGCTGGATGGATGGATGGATGGACGGATGGCTGGATGGAATTGCTGGCTGGAGGGATGGATGAATGGCTGGATGGCTGGCTGGATGGATGGATGGCTGGATGGATGGCTGGCTTGAGGGATGGATGGATGGCTGGATGGCTGGCTGGACGGATGGATTGCTGGTTGGATGGCTTGCTGGAGGGATGGATGGATGGCTGGATTGATGGCTGGATGAATGGATGGCTGGATGGATGGCTGGCTGGAGGAATGGATGGATGGATGGCTGGATGGATGGCTAGATGGATGGATGTCTGGATGGATGGATGGCTGGAGGGATGGATGGATGGATGGATGGCTGAATGGATGGCTGGAATGATGGATGACTGGATGGATGGCTGGCTGGAGTGTTGTATGGATGGATGGATGGCTGGATGGACGGCTGGATGGATGGATGGCTGGAGGGATGGATTGATGGATGGATGGCTGGATGGATGGCTGGATGGATGGATGGCTGGATGGCTGGCTGGCTGGAGGGATGGATGGATGGATGGATGGCTGGATGGAGGGATGGCTGGATGATTGGCTGGCTGGATGGATGGATGGATGGATGGATGGCTGGATGGATGTCTGGATGGAGGGATGGCTGGATGGATGGCTGGCTGGAGGGATGGATGGATGGATGGATGGCTGGGTGGATGGCTGGATGGTTGGATGCCTGGATGGATGGCTGGTTGGAGGGATGGATGGATGGATGGATGGCTGGATGGATGGCTGAATGGATGGATGGCTGGATGAATGGCTGGCTGGAGGGATGGATGGATGGATGGCTGGATGGATGGCTGGATGGATGGCTGGATGAATGACTGGCTGGAGGGATGGATGGGTGGATCGATGGCTGGATGGATGGCTGGATGGATGGATGGCTGGATGGATGGCTTCCTGAAGGGATGGATGGAAGGATGGATGGCTGGATGGATGGCTGGATGGATGGATGGATGGATGGATGGCTGGCAGGAGGGATGGATGGATGGATGGATGGCTGGATGGATGGCTAAAAGGATGGCTGGCTGGAGGGATGGATGAATGGATGTTGGATGGATGGATGGCCGAATGGTTGGCTGGCTGGAGGGATGGATGGATGGATGGCTGGATGGATGGCTGGATGGATGGATGGCTGGATGGATGGCAGGCTGAAGGGATGGATGGATGGATGGATGGCTGGATGGACGGCTGGATGGATGGATGGCTGGGTGATTGGCTGGCTGGAGGGATGGATTGATGGATGGATGGCTGGATGGATAGCTGGATCGATGGCTGGATGGATGGCTGGCTGGAGGGATGGATGGATGGATGGATGGCTGGATGGAGGGATGGCTGCATGGTTGGCTATCTGGAGGGATGGATGGATGGATGGATGGATGGCTGGATGGATGGCTGGATGGAGGGATGGCTGGATGGATGGGTGGCTGGCGGGATGGATGGCTGGATGGATTGATGAGTGGTTGGATGGCTTAATGACTGGCTGGCTGGAGGGATAGATGGATGGCTGGATGGATGGCTGGATGGATGGATGGCTGGATGTATGGCTGGCTGGAGAGATGGATGAATGGTTGGATGTCTGGATGGATGGCTGGATGGAGGGATGGCTGGATGGATGGCTGGCTGGAGGGATGGATGGATGGATGGATGGCTGGATGGATGGATGGATGGTTGGCTGGATGGATGACTGGCTGGAGGGATGGATGGATGGATGGATGGCTGGATGGATGGCTGGATGAATGGATGTCTGGATGGATGGCTGGCTGGAGGGATGGATGGATGGATGGCTGGCTGGATGGATGGCTGGATGGATCGATGCCTGGATGGATGGCTGGCTTTAGGGATGGATGGATGGATGGATGGCTTGATGGATGGCTGGATGGATGGATGGCTGGATGGATGGCTGGCAGGAGGGATGGATGGATGGATGGATGGCTGGATGGATGGCTGGATGGATGGCTGGCTGGAGGGATGGATGAATGGATGGCTGGATGGATGGATGGCCGAATGGTTGGCTGGCTGGAGGGATGGATGGATGGCTGAATGGATGGCTGGATGGATGGCAGGATGGATGGATGGCTGGATGGATGGCTGGCTGGCTGGATGGATTGATGGATGGATGGCTGGATGGATGACTGGATGGATGGATGGCAGGATGGTTGGCAGGTTGAAGGGATGGATGGATGGATGGATGGCTGGATGGACGGCTGGATGGATGGATGGCTGGATGGATGGCTGGCTGGAGGGATGGATTGATGGATGGATGGCTGGATGTATAGCTGGATGGATGGCTGGATGGATGGCTGGCTGGTGGGATGGATGGATGGATGGATGGCTGGATGGAGGGATGGCTGGATGATTGGCTGGCTGGAGGGATGGATGGATGGATTGATGGATGGCTGGATGGCTGGATGGAGGGATGGCTGGATGGATGGCTGGTTGGAGGATGGATGGCTGGATGGAGGGCTGGATGGATGGCTGGATGGTTGGATGGCTTAATGACTGGCTGGCTGGAGGGATGGATGGATGGATGAATGGCTGGATGGATGGCTGGATGGATGGATGGATGGATGTATGGCTGGCTGGAGAGATGGAGGAATGGTTGGATGGCTGGATGGATGGCTGGATGGAGGGATGGCTGCATGGATGGCTGGCTGGAGGGATGGATGGATGGATGGAAGGCTGGATGGATGGCTGGATGGATGGATGGCTTGATGGATGGCTTGCTGGAGGGATGGATGGATGGATGGCTGGATGGATGGCTGGATGGATGGATGGCTGGATGAATGGCTGGCTGGAGGGATGGATGGCTGGATGGATGGCTGGATGGATGGATGGCTGGATGTATGACTGGCTGGAGGGATGGATGGATGGATGGATGGCTGGATGGGAGGCTGAATGGATGGATGGCTGGATGGATGGCTGGCTGGAAGGAAGGTTGGATGGATGGATGGCTGGATGGATGGCTGGATGGATGGATGGCTTGATGGATGGCTGGCTGTAGGGTCGGATGGATGGATGGATGGCTGGATGGATGGTTGGATGGATGGATGGCTGGATGGATGGCTGGATGGATGGATGCCTGGATGGATGGCTGGCTGGAGGGATGGATGGATGGATGGCTTAATGGATGGATGGCCGAATGGATGGTTGGCTGAAGGGATGGATGGATGGATGGATGGCTAAAAGGATGGCTGGATGGATGGATGGCTGGATGGATGGCTGGCAGGAGGAATGGATGAATGAATGGATGGCTGGATGGATGTCTGGATGACTGGATGGCTGGATGGATGGCTGGCTGGGCTTGTGGATTGCTAGATGGATGGCTGGATGGATGGCTGGATGGATGGATGGATGGATGGCTGGCTGGATGGAGGTATGGATGGATGGCTGGCTGGAGGTATGGATGGAGGGATGAATGGCTGGATGGATGGCTGGATGGAGAGATGGATGAATGCATGGATGGCTGGATGGATGACTGGATGGAGGGATGGCTGGATGGATGGCTGGCTGGAGTGATGGATGGATGGACGGATGGCTGGATGGATGGCTGGATGGATGGATGGCTGGATGGCTGGATGGATGGCTTGCTGGAGGGATGGATGGATGGATGGATGGCTGGATGGATGGCTGGATGGATGGATGGATGGCTGGATGGATGGCTGGATGGATGGATGGCTGGATGGATGACTCGCTGGCGGGATGGATGGATGGATGGATGTCTGGATGGATGGCTGAATGGATGGATGGCTGGATGGATGGCTGGATGGATGGATGGATGGCTGGATGGATGGATGGCTGGATGGACGGATGGCTGGGTGGCCGGAACGCTGGGTGGATGGATGGCTGGATGGATGGCTGGATGGATGGATGGTTGGATGGATGGCTGGATGGATGGATGGCTGGATGGATTGCTGGCTGGAGGAATGGATGGATGGATGGATGGCTGGATGGATGGCAGGATGGATTCATGGCTGGATGGCTGGCTGGCTGGACGGATGGATGGATGGATGGATGGCTGAATGGATGGCTGGATGGATGGATGGCTGGATGGATGGCTGGCTGGAGGGATGGATGGATGGATGGCTGGATGGACGGCTGGATGGATGGAGGGCTGGATGGATGGCTGGCTGGAGGGATGGATTGATGGATGGATGGCTGGATGGATGGCTGGATGGATGGATGGCTGGATGGATGGCTGGCTGGAGGGATGGATGGATGGATGGATGGAGGGATAGCTGGATGGTTGGCTGGCTGGAGGGATGGATGGATGGATGGATGGCTGGATGGATGTCTGGATGGAGGGATGGCTGGATGGATGGCTGGCTGGAGGGATGGATGGATGAATGGATGGCTGGATGGATGGCTGGATGGATGGATGGCTTAATGACTGGCTGGCTGGAGGGATGGATGGATGGATGGAGGGCTGGATGGATGGCTGGATCGATGGATGGCTGGATGTATGGCTGGTTGGAGGGATGGATGGATGGATGGATGGATGGCTGGATGGATAGCTGGATAGAGGGATGGCTGGATAGATGGCTGGCTGGAGGGACGGATGGATGGATGGATGGCTGGATGGATAGCTGAATGGATGGATGGCTGGAGGAATGGCTGGCTGGAGGGATGGATGGATGAATGGATGGCTGGATAAATGGCTGGATGGATGGATGGCTGGATGGATGACTGGCTGGAGGGATGGATGGATGTATGGATGGCTGCATGGATGGCTGGATGGATGGATGGCTGGATGGATGGCTGGCTGGAATGATGGATGGATGGATGGATGGCTGGATGGATAGCTGGATGGATGGTTGCCTGGATGGATGGATGGCTGGAGGGATGGATGGATGGATGGCTGGATGGATGGCTGGATGGATGGATGGCTGGATGGATGGATGGCTGGATGGACGGCTTGATGGATGGCTGGCTGGTGCGATGGATGAATGGATGGCTGAATGGATGGATGGCCGAATGGTTGGCTGGCTGGAGTGAAGGATGGATGGATGGATGGCTGAATGGATGGCTGGATGGATGGCAGGATGGATGGATGGCTGGATGGATGGCTGGCTGGATGGATGGATTGATGGATGGATGGCTGGATGGATGGCTGGATGGATGGATGGCTGGATGGATGGCAGGCTGAAGGGATGGATGGATGAATGGATGGCTGGAAGGACGGCTGGATGGATGGATGGCTGGACGGATGGCTGGCTTAAGGGATGGATTGAAGAATGGATGGCTGGATGGATAGCTGGATGGATGGCTGGATGGATGGCTGGCTGGTGGGATGGATGGATGGATGGCTGGATGGAGGGATGGCTGGATGGTTGGCTGGCTGGAGGGATCGATGGATGGATGGATGGCTGGATGGATGGCTGGAAGGAGGGATGGCTGGACGGATGGCTGGCTTAAGGGATGGATTAATGGATGGATGGCTGGATTGTTAGCTGGATGGATGGCTGGATGGATGGCTGGCTGGTGGGATGGATGGATGGATGGCTGGATGGAGGGATGGCTGGATGGTTGGCTGGCTGGAGGGATCGAGGGATGGATGGATGGCTGGATGGATGGCTGGAAGGAGGGATGGCTGGATGGATGGCTGGCTGGAGGGATGGATGGCTGGATGGATGGCTGGATGGATGGATGGATGGATGGATGGCTTAATGACGGGCTGGCTGGAGGGATGGATGGATGGATGACTGGATGGATGGCTGGAAGAATGAATGGCTGAATGTATGGCTGGCTGGAGAGATGGATGAATGGTTGGATGGCTGGATGGATGGTTGGATGGAGGGATGGCTGGATGGATGACTGGCTGGAGGGATTGATGGATGGATGGATGGCTGGATGGGTGGCTGTATGGATGGATGGCTGGATGGATGGCTGGCTGGAGGGAAGGATGGATGGATGGATGGCTCGATGGATGGCTGGATGGATGGATGGCTGGATGGATGGCTGGCTGGAGGGACGGATGGATGGCTGGATGGATGGTTGGATGGATGGATGGCTGGATGGATGGCTGGCAGGAGGGATGGATGGATGGATGGATGGCTGGATGGATGGCTGGATGGATGGATGGCTGGATGGATGGCTGGCAGGAGGGATGGATGAATGGATGTCTGGATGGATGGATGGCGGAATGGATGTCTGGCTGATGGGATGGATGGATGGATGGATGGCTAAATGGAGGGCTGGATGGATGGATGGCTGGATGGATGGTTCGCTGGAGGGATGGATGAATGGATAGATGGCTGGATGGATGGCGGGATGGCTGGTTGGCTGGATGGGTGGCTGGCTGGGCGGATGGATTGATGGATGGATGGCTGAATGGATGGCTGGATGGATGGATGAATGGATGGCAGGCCGGCTGGAGGTATGGATGGATGGATGAATGGCTGGATGGATGGCTGGATGGAGAGATGGATGAATGCATGGATGGCTGGATGGATGGCTGGATGGACGGATGGCTGGATTGATGGCTGGCTGGAGGGATGAATGGATGGATGGCTGGATGAATGGCTTGCTGGAGGGATGGATGGATGGATGGATGACTGGATGGATGGCTGGATGGATGGATGGCTGGATGATTGGCTGGCTGGAGGGATGGATGGATGGATGGATGGCTGGATGGCTGGCTGGATGGATGGATGGCTGGATGGATGGCTGGATGGATGGATGGATGGATATCTGGATGGATGGATGGCTGGATGGATGGATGGCTGGATGGCTGGAAGACTGGATGGATGGATTGCTGGATGGATGGCTGGATGGATGGATGGATGGATGGATGGCTGGCTGGATGGCTGGATGGAGGGATGGCTGGAAGGATGGCTGGCTGGAGTGACGAATGGATGGATGGCTGGATGGATGGCTATATGGCGGGATGGCTGGATGGAAGGCTGGCCGGATGGATGGATGGCTGGATGGATGGATGGATGGACGGATGGATGGAGGGATGGCTGGATGGATGGCTGGCTGGAGGGATGGATGGATGGATGGATGGCTGGATGGATGGCTGGATGAAGGAATGGCTGGATGGATGGATTGCTGGAGGGATGGATGGCTGGATGGATGGCTGGATGGATGGCTGGATGGATGGATGGCTGGATGGGCGATTGGCTGGAGGGATGGATGGATGGATGGCTGGATGGATGGCTGGCTGGAGGGATGGATGGATGGTTGGATGGATGGCTGGATGGATGGCTGGATGGATGGATGGCTGGATGGATGGAAGACTGGAGTGATGGATGGGTGGATGGTTCGATGGATGGAAGGTTGGAAGGATGGCTGGATGGATGGCTGGCTGGAGGGATGGAAGGATGGATGGAAGGCTGGATGGGCGGCTGGATGGATGGCTGGATGTCTGGATGGCTGGCTGGATGGATGGATGGCTGGTTGGCTGGATGGATGGATGGAAGGCTGGATGGATGGACGGATGGATGGAGGGATGGATGGATGGAGGGATGGCTGGATGGATGGCAGGATGGATGGATGGCTGGATGGATGGATGGCTGGATGGATGGCTGGCTGGAGGGATGGATGGATGGATGGATGCATGGATGAATGGCTGGCTGGATGGATGGATTGATGGCTGGATGGATGGCTGGATGGATGGCTGGATGGATGGATGGACGGATGGATGGATGGCTGGATGGATGGCGGGATGGATGGATGGCTGGATGGATGGCTGGCTGGAGGGATGGATGGATGGATGGCTGGCTGGAGGGATGGATGGATGGATGGATGGCTGGATGGACGGCTGGATGGATGGATGGCTGGATGGATGGCTGGCTGGAGGGATGGATTGATGGCTGGATGGATGGCTGGATGGATGGCTGGATGGATGGATGGACGGATGGATGGATGGCTGGATGGATGGCGGGATGGATGGATGGCTGGATGGATGGCTGGCTGGAGGGATGGATGGATGGATGGCTGGCTGGAGGGATGGATGGATGGATGGATGCATGGATGAATGGCTGGCTGGATGGCTGGATGGATGGCAGGATGGATGGATGGCTGGATGGATGGATGGCTGGATGGATGGCTGGCTGGAGGGATGGATGGATGGATGGATGCATGGATGAATGGCTGGCTGGATGGATGGATTGATGGCTGGATGGATGGCTGGATGGATGGCTGGATGGATGGATGGACGGATGGATGGATGGCTGGATGGATGGCGGGATGGATGGATGGCTGGATGGATGGCTGGCTGGAGGGATGGATGGATGGATGGCTGGCTGGAGGGATGGATGCATGGATGGATGCATGGATGAATGGCTGGCTGGATGGATGGAGGGATGGCTGGATGGATGGCAGGATGGATGGATGGCTGGATGGATGGATGGCTGGATGGATGGCTGGCTGGAGGGATGGATGGATGGATGGATGCATGGATGAATGGCTGGCTGGATGGATGGATTGATGGCTGGATGGATGGCTGGATGGATGGCTGGCTGGAGGGATGGATGGATGGATGGCTGGCTGGAGGGATGGATGGCTGGAGGGATGGATGGATGGATGGCTGGCTGGAGGGATGGATGGATGGATGGATGCATGGATGAATGGCTGGCTGGATGGATGGATGGGTGGCTGAATGGATGGCTGGATGGATGGATGTCCGGATGGATGGCTGGCTGCAGTGATGGATGGATGGATGGATGGCTGGATGGATGGCTGGCTGGAGGGATGGATCGATGGATGGATCGCTGGATGGATGGCTGGATGGATGGCTGGATGGATGGATGGCTGGATGGATGGATGGCTGGATGGATGGCTGGCTGGAGGGATGGATGGATGGATGCATGGATGAATGGCTGGCTGGATGGATGGATGGATGGCTGGATGGATGGCTGGATGGATGGCTGGATGGATGGATGGACGGATGGATGGATGGCTGGATGGATGGCGGGATGGATGGATGGCTGGATGGATGGCTGGCTGGAGGGATGGATGGATGGATGGCTGGATAAATGGATGGCTGGATGGCTGGCTGGCTGGAGAGATGGATGGATGGATGGGTGGCTGAATGGATGGCTGGATGGATGGATGTCCGGATGGATGGCTGGCTGGAGGGATAGATGGTTGGATGGATGGCTGGATGGATGTCTGGATGGATGGATGGCTGGATGGATGGTTGGCTGGAGGGATGGATGGATGGATGGATGGATGGCTGGATGGATGGCTGGCTGGAGGGATGGATGGATGGATGGATGGCTGGATGGATGGCTGGATGGATGGCTGGATGGATTGCTGGCTGGAGGAATGGATGGATTAATGAATGGCTGGACGGATGGCTGGATGGATGGAAGGCTGGATGGATGGCTGGCTGGTGGGATGGATGGATGGCTGGCTGAATGGATGGCTAGATCGATGGATGGCTGGATGGATGGCTTGCTGGAGGAATGGAGTCATGGATGGATGGCCGGATGGACGGCTGGATGGAAGGATGGCTGGATGCATGGCTGGCTGGAGGGATGGATTGATGGATGGTTGTCTGGATGGCTGGCTGGATGGATGGATGGCTCGATGGATGGCTGACTGGAGGGATGGATGGATGGATGGATGGATGGCTGGATGGATGGCTGGATGGAGGGATGGCTGGATGGTTGGCTGGCTGGAGGAATGGATGGATGGCTGGATGGATGGCTGGATGGAGGGATGGCTGGATGGATGGCTGGCTGGAGGGATGGATGTATGGATTATTGGCTGGATGGATGGCTGGATGGAGGGATGGCTGGATGGGTGGCTGGCTGGAGGGATGGATGGATGGCTGGATGGATGGCTGGATGGAGGGATGACTGGCTGGAGTGACGGATGGATGGATGGCTGGATGGATGGCTGTATGGAGGGATGGCTGGATGGAAGGCTGGATGGATGGATGGCTGGATGGATGGCTGGCTGGAGGGATGGATTGATGGATGGATGGCTGGATGGATGGCTGGATGGATGGATGGCTGGATGGATGGCTGGCTGGAGGGATGGATGGATGGATGGATGGAGGGATAGCTGGATGGTTGGCTGGCTGGAGGGATGGATGGATGGATGGATGGCTGGATGGATGTCTGGATGGAGGGATGGCTGGATGGATGGCTGGCTGGAGGGATGGATGGATTAATGGATGGCTGGATGGATGGCTGGATGGATGGATGGCTTAATGACTGGCTGGCTGGAGGGATGGATGGATGGATGGAGGGCTGGATGGATGGCTGGAACGATGGATGGCTGGATGTATGGCTGGCTGGAGGGATGGATGGATGGATGGATGGATGGCTGGATGGATAGCTGGAAAGAGGGATGGCTGGATAGATGGCTGGCTGGAGGGATGGATGGATGGATGGATGGCTGGATGGATAGCTGAATGGATGGATCGCTGGAGGAATGGCTGGCTGGAGGGATGGATGGATGAATGGATGGCTGGATGGATGGCTGGATGGATGGATGGCTGGATGGATTACTGCCTGGAGGGATGGATGGATGGATGGATGGCTGCATGGATGGCTGGATGGATGGATGGCTGGATGGATGGCTGGCTGGAGGGATGGATGGATGGATGGATGGCTGGATGGATAGCTGGATGGATGGATGCCTGGATGGATGGATGGCTGGAGGGATGGATGGATGGATGGCTGGATGGATGGCTGGATGGATGGATGGCTGGATGGATGGATGGCTGGATGGACGGCTTGATGGATGGCTGGCTGGTGCTATGGATGAATGGATGGCTGAATGGATGGATGGCCGAATGGTTGGCTGGCTGGAGTGAAGGATGGATGGATGGATGGCTGAATGGATGGCTGGATGGATGGCAGGATGGATGGATGGCTGGATGGATGGCTGGCTGGATGGATGGTTTGATGGATGAATGGCTGGATGGATGGCTGGATGGATGGATGGCTGGATGGATGGCAGGCTGAAGGGACGGATGGATGAATGGATGGCTGGATGGACGGCTGGATGGATGGATGGCTGGACGGATGGCTGGCTTAAGGGATGGATTGAAGAATGGATGGCTGGATGGATAGCTGGATGGATGGCTGGATGGATGGCTGGCTGGTGGGATGGATGGATGGATGGCTGGATGGAGGGATGGCTGGATGGTTGGCTGGCTGGAGGGATCGATGGATGGATGGATGGCTGGATGGATGGCTGGAAGGAGGGATGGCTGGACGGATGGCTGGCTTAAGGGATGGATTGATGGATGGATGGATAGCTGGATGGATGGCTGGATGGATGGCTGGCTGGTGGGGTGGATGGATGGATGGCTGGATGGAGGGATGGCTGGATGGTTGGCTGGCTGGAGGGATCGATTGATGGATGGATGACTGGATGGATGGCTGGAAGGAGGGATGGCTGGATGGATGGCTGGCTGGAGGGATGGATGGCTGGATGGATGGCTGGATGGACGGATGGATGGATGGATGGCTTAATGACTGGCTGGCTGGAGGGATGGATGGTTGGATGGATGACTGGATGGATGGCTGGAAGAATGGATGGCTGAATGTATGGCTGGCTGGAGAGATGGATGAATGGTTGGATGGCTGGATGGATGGTTGGATGGAGGGATGGCTGGATGGATGACTGGCTGGAGGGATGGATGGATGGCTGGATGGGTGGCTGTATGGATGAATGGCTGGATGGATGGCTGGCTGGAGGGAAGGATGGATGGATGGATGGCTCGATGGATGGCTGGATGGATGGATGGCTGGATGGATGGCTGGCTGGAGGGACGGATGGATGGCTGGATGGATGGTTGGATGGATGGATGGCTGGATGGATGGCTGGCAGGAGGGATGGATGGATGGATGGATGGCTGGATGGATGGCTGGATGGATGGATGGCTGGATGGATGGCTGGCTGGAGGGATGGATGAATGGATGTCTGGATGGATGGATGGCCGAATGGATGTCTGGCTGATGGGATGGATGGATGGATGGATGGCTAAATGGATGGCTGGATGGATGGATGGCTGGATGGATGGTTCGCTGGAGGGATGGATGAATGGATAGATGGCTAGATGGATGGCGGGATGGCTGGTTGGCTGGATGGGTGGCTGGCTGGGCGGATGGATTGATGGATGGATGGCTGAATGGATGGCTGGATGGATGGATGAATGGATGGCTGGCCGGCTGGAGGTATGGATGGATGGATGAATGGCTGGATGGATGGCTGGATGGAGAGATGGATGAATGCATGGATGGCTGGATGGATGGCTGGATGGACGGATGGCTGGATTGATGGCTGGCTGGAGGGATGAAAGGATGGATGGCTGGATGGATGGCTGGGTGGATGAATGGCTGGATGAATGGCTTGCTGGAGGGATGGATGGATGGATGGATGGCTGGATGGATGGCTGGATGGATGGATGGCTGGATGATTGGCTGGCTGGAGGGATGGATGGATGGATGGATGGATGGCTGGATGGATAGCTGGAAAGAGGGATGGCTGGATAGATGGCTGGCTGGAGGGATGGATGGATGGATGGATGGCTGGATGGATAGCTGAATGGATGGATGGCTGGAGGAATGGCTGGCTGGAGGGATGGATGGATGAATGGATGGCTGGATGGATGGCTGGATGGATGGATGGCTGGATGGATGACTGGCTGGAGGGATGGATGGATGGATGGATGGCTGCATGGATGGCTGGATGGCTGGATGGCTGGATGGATGGCTGGCTGGAGGGATGGATGGATGGATGGATGGCTGGATGGATAGCTGGATGGATGGATGCCTGGATGGATGGATGGCTGGAAGGATGGATGGATGGATGGCTGGATGGATGGCTGGATGGATGGATGGCTGGATGGATGGATGGCTGGATGGACGGCTTGATGGATGGCTGGCTGGTGCTATGTATGAATGGATGGCTGAATGGATGGATGGCCGAATGGTTGGCTGGCTGGAGTGAAGGATGGATGGATGGATGGCTGAATGGATGGCTGGAGGGATGGCAGGATGGATGGATGGCTGGATGGATGGCTGGCTGGATGGATGGATTGATGGATGGATGGCTGGATGGATGGCTGGATGGATGGATGGCTGGATGGATGGCAGGCTGAAGGGACGGATGGATGAATGGATGGCTGGATGGACGGCTGGATGGATGGATGGCTGGACGGATGGCTGGCTTAAGGGATGGATTGAAGAATGGATGGCTGGATGGATAGCTGGATGGATGGCTGGATGGATGGCTGGCTGGTGGGATGGATGGATGGATGGCTGGATGGAGGGATGGCTGGATGGTTGGCTGGCTGGAGGGATCGATGGATGGATGGATGGCTGGATGGATGGCTGGAAGGAGGGATGGCTGGACGGATGGCTGGCTTAAGGGATGGATTGATGGATGGATGGCTGGATGGATAGCTGGATGGATGGCTGGATGGATGGCTGGCTGGTGGGGTGGATGGATGGGTGGCTGGATGGAGGGATGGCTGGATGGTTGGCTGGCTGGAGGGATCGATGGATGGATGGATGACTGGATGGATGGCTGGAAGAATGGATGGCTGAATGTATGGCTGGCTGGAGAGATGGATGAATGGTTGGATGGCTGGATGGATGGTTGGATGGAGGGATGGCTGGATGGATGACTGGCTGGAGGGATGGATGGATGGCTGGATGGGTGGCTGTATGGATGAATGACTGGATGGATGGCTGGCTGGAGGGAAGGATGGATGGATGGATGGCTCGATGGATGGCTGGATGGATGGATGGCTGGATGGATGGCTGGCTGGAGGGACGGATGGATGGCTGGATGGATGGTTGGATGGATGGATGGCTGGATGGATGGCTGGCAGAAGGGATGGCTGGATGGATGGATGGCTGGATGGATGGCTGGCTGGAGGGATGGATGAATGGATGTCTGGATGGATGGATGGCCGAATGGATGTCTGGCTGATGGGATGGATGGATGGATGGATGGCTAAATGGATGGCTGGATGGATGGATGGCTGGATGGATGGTTCGCTGGAGGGATGGATGAATGGATAGATGGCTGGATGGATGGCGGGATGGCTGGTTGGCTAGATGGGTGGCTGGCTGGGCGGATGGATTGATGGATGGATGGCTGAATGGATGGCTGGATGGATGGATGAATGGATGGCTTGCCGGCTGGAGGTATGGATGGATGGATGAATGGCTGGATGGATGGCTGGATGGAGAGATGGATGAATGCATGGATGGCTGGATGGATGGCTGGATGGACGGATGGCTGGATTGATGGCTGGCTGGAGGGATGAATGGATGGATGGCTGGATGGATGGCTGGATGGATGAATGGCTGGATGAATGGCTTGCTGGAGGGATGGATGGATGGATGGATGGCTGGATGGATGGCTGGATGGATGGATGGCTGGATGATTGGCTGGCTGGAGGGATGGATGGATGGATGGATGGCTGGATGGATGGCTGGATGGATGGATGGCTGGATGGATGGCTGGATGGATGGATGGATGGATAGCTGGATGGATGGATGGCTGGATGGATGGATGGCTGGATGGCTGGAAGTCTGGATGGATGGATTGCTGGATTGATGGCTGAATGGATGGATGGATGGCTGGATGGATGGCTGCATGGAGGGATGGCTGGAAGGATGGCTGGCTGGAGTGACGAATGGATGGATGGCTGGATGGATGGCTATATGGCGGGATGGCTGGATGGAAGGCTGGCCGGATGGATGGATGGCTGGATGGATGGATGGATGGACGGATGGATGGAGGGATGGCTGGATGGATGGCTGGCTGGAGGGATGGATGTATGGATGGATGGCTGGATGGATGGCTGGATGAAGGAATGGCTGGATGGATGGATTGCTGGAGGGATGGATGGCTGGATGGATGGCTGGATGGATGGCTGGATGGATGGATGGCTGGATGGGCGATTGGCTGGAGGGATGGATGGATGGATGGCTGGATGGATGGCTGGCTGGAGGGATGGATGGATGGTTGGATGGATGGCTGGATGGGTGGCTGGATGGATGGATGGCTGGATGGATGGAAGAATGGAGTGATGGATGGGTGGATGGTTCGATGGATGGATGGTTCGAATGATGGCTGGATGGATGGCTGGCTGGAGGGATGGAAGGATGGATGGAAGGCTGGATGGGCGGCTGGATGGATGGCTGGATGTCTGGATGGCTGGCTGGATGGATGGATGGCTGGTTGGCTGGATGGATGGATGGAAGTCTGGATGGATGGATGGATGGACGGATGGATGGAGGGATGGATGGATGGAGGGATGGCTGGATGGATGGCTGGATGGATGGATGGCTGGATGGATGGATGGCTGGATGGATGGCTGGCTGGAGGGATGGATGGATGGATGGATGCATGGATGAATGGCTGGCTGGATGGATGGATGGATGGCTGGATGGATGGCTGGATGGATGGCTGGATGGATGGATGGACGGATGGATGGATGGCTGGATGGATGGCGGGATGGATGGATGGCTGGATGGATGGCTGGCTGGAGGGATGGATGGATGGATGGCTGGCTGGAGGGATGGATGGATGGATGGATGCATGGATGAATGGCTGGCTGGACGGATGGATGGATGGCTGGATGGATGGCTGGATGGATGACTTAATGGAGAGATGGATGGATGGATGGGTGGCTGAATGGATGGCTGGCTGGAGGGATAGATGGTTGGATGGATGGCTGGATGGATGTCTGGATGGATGGATGGCTGGATGGATAGCTGGCTGGAGGGATGGATGGATGGATGGATGGCTGGATGGATGGCTGGCTGGAGGGATGGATCGATGGATGGATGGCTGGATGGATGGCTGGATGGATGGCTGGATGGATTGCTGGCTGGAGGAATGGATGGATTAATGAATGGCTGGACGGATGGCTGGATGGATGGAAGGCTGGATGGATGGCTGGCTGGAGGGATGGATGGATGGCTGGCTGAATGGATGGCTAGATCGATGGATGGCTGGATGGATGGCTGGCTGGAGGAATGGAGTCATGGATGGATGGCCGGATGGACGGCTGGATGGAAGGACGTCTGGATGCATGGCTGGCTGGAGAGATGGATTGATGGATGGTTGGCTGGATGGCTGGCTGGATGGATGGATGGCTCGATGGATGGCTGGCTGGAGGGATGGATGGATGGATGGATGGATGGCTGGATGGATGGCTGGATGGAGGGATGGCTGGATGTTTGGCTGGCTGGAGGGATGGATGGATGGCTGGATGGAGGGATGGCTGGATGGATGGCTGGCTGGAGGGATGGATGGATGGATTATTGGCTGGATGGATGGCTGGATGGAGGGATGGCTGGATGGATGGCTGTATGGAGGGATGGCTGGATGGAAGGCTGGCTGGATGGATGGATGGCTGGATGGATGGATGGATGGACGGAAGGATGGAGGGATGGCTGGATGGATATCTGGCTGGAGGGATGGATGGATGGATGGATGGCTGGATGGATGGCTGGATGGAGGAATGGTTGGATGGATGAATTGCTGGAGGGATGGATGGCTGGATGGATGGCTGGATGGATGGCTGGATGGATGGACGGCTGGATGGGCGATTGGCTGGAGGGATGGATGGATGGCTGGCTGGATGGATGGCTGGCTGGAGGGATGGATGGATGGATGGATGGATGGCTGGATGGATGGCTGGATGGATGGATGGCTGGATGGATGGATGGCTGGAGTGATGGATGGGTGGATGGTTCGATGGATGGCTGGTTGGATGGATGGCTGGATGGATGGCTGGCTGGAGGGATTGAAGGATGGATGGATGGCTGGATGGATGGCAGGATGGATGGCTGGATGGACGGATGGATGGATGGATGGCTGGATGCATGGCTGGATGGATGGATGGATGGATGGATGGATGGATGGCTGGATGGATGGCTGGATGGATGGATGGCTGGATGGATGGCTGGCTGGAGGGATAGATGGATGGATGGCTGGCTGGAGGGATGGCTGAATGGATGGCTGGTTGGATGGCTGGATAGATGGATGGCTGAATGGCTGGCTGGCTTGAGAGATGGATGGATGTATGGGTGGCTGGGTGGATGGCTGGATGGATGGATGTCCGGATGGTTGGCTGGCTGGAGGGATGGATGGATGGACGGATGGCTGGACGGATGTCAGGATGGATGGATGGCTGGATGGATGGCTGGCTGGAGGGATGGATGGATGGATGGATGGCTGGATGGATGGCTGGACGGATGGATGGCTGGATGGATGACTGGCTGGAGGGATGGATTGATGGATGGCTGGATGGATGGCTGGATGGATGGCTGGATGGATTGTTTGCTGGAGGAATGGATAGATTAATGAATGGCTGGACGGATGGCTGGATGGATGGAAGGCTGGATGGATGGCTGGCTGGAGGGATGGATGGATGGATGGCTGAATGGATGGCAAGATCGAAGGATGGTTGAATGGATGGCTGGCTGGAGGAATGGAGTCATGGATGGTTGGCCGGATGGACGGCTGGATGGAAGGATGGCTGGATGCATGGCTGGCTGGAGGGATGGATTGATGGATGGATGGCTGGATGGCTGGCTGGATGGATGGATGGCTCGATGGATGGCTGGCTGGAGGGATGGATGGATGGATGGCTGGATGGATGGCTGGATGGAGGGATGGCTGGATGGTTGGCTGCCTGGAGGGATGGATGGATGGCTGGATTGATGGCTGGATGGTGTGGTGGCTGGATGGATGTCTGGCTGGTGGGATGGATGGATGGATTATTGTCTGGATGGATGGCTGGATGGAGGGATGGCTGTATGGGTGGATGGCTGGAGGGATGGATGGACGGCTGGATGGACGGCTGGATGGAGGGATGGCTGGCTGGATGGCTGGCTGGAGGGATGGATGGTGGATTGATGGCTGGATGGATGGCTGGATGGAGGGGTGGCTGGATGGATGGCTGGCTGGAGGGATGGATGGATAGATGAATGGCCGAATGGATGGCTGGATGGATGGCTGGCTGGAGGGATGGAAGGATGGATGGAAGGCTGGATGGACGGCTGGATGGATGGCTGGATGTCTGGATGGCTGGCTGGATGGATGGATGGCTGGTTGGCTGGATGGATGGATGGAAGGCTGGATGGATGGATGGATGGACGGATGGATGGAGGGATGGATGGATGGATGGATGGCTGGATGGATGGCTGGATGGATGGATGGCTGGATGGATGGATGGCTGGATGGATGGCTGGCTGGAGGGATGGATGGATGGATGGATGCATGGATGAATGGCTGGCTGGATGGATGGATGGATGGCTGGATGGATGGCTGGATGGATGGCTGGATGGATGGATGGACTGATGGATGGATGGCTGGATGGATGGCGGGATGGATGGATGGCTGGATGGATGGCTGGCTGGAGGGATGGATGGATGGATGGCTGGCTGGAGGGATGGATGGATGGATGGCTGGATGGATGGCTGGATAAATGGATGGCTGGATGGCTGGCTGGCTGGAGAGATGGATGAATGGATGGGTGGCTGAATGGATGGCTGGATGGATGGATGTCCGGATGGATGGCTGGCTGGAGGGATAGATGGTTGGATGGATGGCTGGATGGATGTCTGGATGGATGGATGGCTGGATGGATGGCTGGCTGGAGGGATGGATGGATGGATGGATGGCTGGATGGATGGCTGGCTGGAGGGATGGATGGATAGATGGATGGCTGGATGGATGGCTGGATGGATGGCTGGATGGATTGCTGGCTGGAGGAATGGATGGATTAATGAATGGCTGGACGGATGGCTGGATGGATGGAAGGCTGGATGGATGGCTGGCTGGAGGGATGGATGGATGGCTGGCTGAATGGATGGCTAGATCGATGGATGGCTGGATGGATGGCTTGCTGGAGGAATGGAGTCATGGATGGATGGCCGGATGGACGGCTGGATGGAAGGATGGCTGGATGCATGGCTGGCTGGAGGGATGGATTGATGGATGGTTGTCTGGATGGCTGGCTGGATGGATGGATGGCTCGATGGATGGCTGGCTGGAGGGATGGATGGATGGATGGATGGATGGCTGGATGGATGGCTGGATGGAGGGATGGCTGGATGGTTGGCTGGCTGGAGGAATGGATGGATGGCTGGATGGATGGCTGGATGGAGGGATGGCTGGATGGATGGCTGGCTGGAGGGATGGATGGATGGATTATTGGCTGGATGGATGGCTGGATGGAGGGATGACTGGATGGGTGGCTGGCTGGAGGGATGGATGGATGGCTGGATGGATGGCTGGATGGAGGGATGACTGGCTGGAGTGACGGATGGATGGATGGCTGGATGGATGGCTGTATGGAGGGATGGCTGGATGGAAGGCTGGATGGATGGATGGCTGGATGGATGGATGGATGGACGGATGGATGGAGGGATGGCTGGATGGATATCTGGCTGGAGGGATGGATGGATGGCTGGATGGATGGCTGGATGGAGGAATGGTTGGATGGATGGATTGCTGGAGGGATGGATGGCTGGATGGATGGCTGGATGGATGGTTGGATGGATGGACGGCTGGATGGGCGATTGGCTGGAGGGATGGATGGATGGATGGCTGGATGGATGGCTGGCTGGAGGGATGGATGGATGGATGGATGGATGGATGGATGGCTGGATGGATGGCTGGATGGATGGATGGCTGGATGGATGGATGGCTGGAGTGATGGATGGGTGGATGGTTCGATGGATGGCTGGTTGAATGGATGGCTGGATGGATGGCTGGCTGGAGGGAAAGAAGGATGGAAGGATGGCTGGATGGATGGCTGGATGGATGGCTGGATGGACGGATGGATGGATGGATGGATGGCTGGATGGATGGCTGGATGGATGGATGGATGGCTGGCTGGAGGGATAGATGGATGGATGGCTGGCTGGAGGGATGGTTGGATGGATCGCTGGCTGGATGGCTGGATAGATGGATGGCTAGATGGCTGGCTGGCTGGAGAGATGGATGGATGGATGGGTGGCTGGGTGGATGGCTGGATGGATGGATGTCCGGATGGTTGGCTGGCTGGAGGGATGGATGGATGGCTGGATGGATGTCTGGATGGATGGATGGCTGGATGGATGGTGGCTGGAGGGATGGATGGATGGATGGATGGCTGGATGGATGGCTGGATGGATGGATGGCTGGATGGATGGCTGGCTGGAGGGATGGATGGATGGATGGCTGGATGGATGGCTGGATGGATGGCTGGATGGATTGTTTGCTGGAGGAATGGATGGATTAATGAATGGCTGGACGGATGGCTGGATGGATGGAAGGCTGGATGGATGGCTGGCTGGAGGGATGGATGGATGGATGGCAGAATGGATGGCTAGATCGATGGGTGGTTGGATGGATGGCTGGCTGGAGGAATGGAGTCATGGATGGATGGCCGGATGGACGGCTGGATGGAAGGATGGCTGGATGCATGGCTGGCTGGAGGGATGGATTGATGGATGGATGGCTGGATGGCTGGCTGGGTTGATGGATGGCTCGATGGATGGCTGGCTGGACGGATGGATGGATGGATGGCTGGATGGATGGCTGGATGGAGGGATGGCTGGATGGTTGGCTGGCTGGAGGGATGGATGGATGGCTGGATTGATGGCTGGATGGTGGGGTGGCTGGATGGATGGCTGGCTGGAGGGATGGATGGATGGATTATTGGCTGGATGGATGGCTGGATAGAGGGATGGCTGTATGGGTGGCTGGCTGGAGGGATGGATGGATGGCTGGATGGACGGCTGGATGGAGGGATAGCTGGCTGGATGGATGACTGGATGGATGGCTGGAAGAATGGATGGCTGAATGTATGGCTGGCTGGAGAGATGGATGAATGGTTGGATGGCTGGATAGATGGTTGGATGGAGGGATGGCTGGATGGATGACTGGCTGGAGGGATGGATGGATGGATGGATGGCTGGATGGGTGGCTGTATGGATGGATGGCTGGATGGATGGCTGGCTGGAGGGAAGGATGGATGGATGGATGGCTGGCTGGAGGGATGGAAGGATGGATGGAAGGCTGGATGGACGGCTGGATGAATGGCTGGATGTCTGGATGGCTGGCTGGATGGATGGATGGCTGGTTGGCTGGATGGATGGATGGAAGGCTGGATGGATGGATGGATGGACGGATGGATGGAGGGATGGATGGATGGATGGATGGCTGGATGGATGGCTGGATGGATGGATGGCTGGATGGATGGATGGCTGGATGGATGGCTGGCTGGAGGGATGGATGGATGGATGGATGCATGGATGAATGGCTGGCTGGATGGATGGATGGATGGCTGGATGGATGGCTGGATGGATGGCTGGATGGATGGATGGACGGATGGATGGATGGCTGGATGGATGGCGGGATGGATGGATGGCTGGATGGATGGCTGGCTGGAGGGATGGATGGATGGATGGCTGGCTGGAGGGATGGATGGATGGATGGCTGGATGGATGGCTGGATAGATGGATGGCTGGATGGCTGGCTGGCTGGAGAGATGGAGGGGTGGCTGGATGGATGTCTGGATGGATGGATGGCTGGATGGATGGCTGGCTGGAGGGATGGATGGATGGATGGATGACTGGATGGATGGCTGGAAGAATGGATGGCTGAATGTATGGCTGGCTGGAGAGATGGATGAATGGTTGGATGGCTGGATGGATGGTTGGATGGAGGGATGGCTGGATGGATGGCTGGCTGGAGGGACGGATGGATGGCTGGATGGATGGTTGGATGGATGGCTGGATGGATGGATGGCTGGCAGAAGGGATGGATGGATGGATGGATGGCTGGAGGGATGAATGGATGGATGGATGGCTGGATGGGTGGCTGTATGGATGGATGGCTGGATGGATGGCTGGATCGATGGCTGGATGGATGGTTGGCTGGATGGATGGCTGGCTGGAGGGACGGATGGATGGCTGGATGGATGGTTGGATGGATGGATGGCTGGATGGATGGCTGGCAGGAGGGATGGATGGATGGATGGATGGCTGGATGGATGGCTTGATGGATGGATGGCTGGATGGATGGCTGGCTGGTGGGATGGATGAATGTATGTCTGGATGGATGGATGGCCGAATGGATGTCTGGCTGATGGAATGGATGGATGGATGGATGGCTAAATGGATGGCTGGATGGATGGATGGCTGGATGGATGGTTCGCTGGAGGGATGGATGAATGGATAGATGGCTGGATGGATGGCGGGATGGCTGGTTGGCTGGATGGGTGGCTGGCTGGGCGGATGGATTGATGGATGGATGGCTGGATGGATGGCTCGATGGATGGATGAATGGATGGCTGGCCGGCTGGAGGTATGGATGAATGGATGAATGGCTGGATGGATGGCTGGATGGAGAGATGGATGAATGCATGGATGGCTGGATGGATGGCTGGATGGACGGGTGGCTCGATTGATGGCTGGCGGGAGGGATGAATGGATGGATGGCTGGATGGATGGCTGGATGGATGGATGGCTGGATGAATGGCTTGCTCGAGGGATGGATGGATGGAGGGATGGATGGATGGTTGGCTGGCTGGAGGAATGGATGGATGGCTGGATGGATGGCTGGATGGAGGGATGGCTGGATGGATGGCTGGCTGGAGGGATGGATGGATGGATTATTGGCTGGATGGATGGCTGGATGGAGGGATGGCTGGATGGGTGGCTGGCTGGAGGGATGGATGGATGGCTGGATGGATGGCTGGATGGAGGGATGACTGGCTACAGTGACGGATGGATGGATGGCTGGATGGATGGCTGTATGGAGGGATGGCTGGATGGAAGGCTGGATGGATGGATGGCTGGATGGATGGATGGATGGACGGATGGATGGAGGGATGGCTGGATGGATATCTGGCTGGAGGGATGGATGGATGGATGGATGGCTGGATGGATGGCTGGATGGAGGAATGGATGGATGGATGGATTGCTGGAGGGATGGATGGCTGGATGGATGGCTGGATGGATGGCTGGATGGATGGGCGGCTGGATGGCCGATTGGCTGGAGGGATGGATGGATGGATGGCTGGATGGATGGCTGGCTGGAGGGATGGATGGATGGATGGATGGATGGATGGCTGGATGGATGGCTGGATGGATGGATGGCTGGATGGATGGATGGCTGGAGTGATGGATGGGTGGATGGTTCGATGGATGGCTGGTTGAATGGATGGCTGGATGGATGGCTGGCTGGAGGGATTGAAGGATGGATGGATGGCTGGATGGATGGCAGGATGGATGGCTGGATGGACGGATGGATGGATGGATGGCTGGATGGATGGCTGGATGGATGGATGGATGGATGGATGGCTGGCTGGAGGGATAGATGGATGGATGGATGCATGGATGAATGGCTGGCTGATTGGATGGATGGATGGCTGGATGGATGGCTGGATGGATGGCTGGATGGATGGATGGACGGATGGATGGATGGCTGGATGGATGGCGGGATGGATGGATGGCTGGATGGATGGCTGGCTGGAGGGATGGATGGATGGATGGCTGGCTGGAGGGATGGATGGATGGATGGCTGGATGGATGGCTGGATAGGTGGATGGCTGGATGGCTGGCTGGCTGGAGAGATGGAGGGATGGAGGGGTGGCTGGATGGATGTCTGGATGGATGGATGGCTGGATGGATGGCTGGCTGGAGGGATGGATGGATGGATGGATGACTGGATGGATGGCTGGAAGAATGGATGGCTGAATGTATGGCTGGCTGGAGAGATGGATGAATGGCTGGATGGATGGTTGGATGGAGGGATGGCTGGATGCATGGCTGGCTGGAGGGAAGGATGGATGGATGGATGGCTGGATCGATGGCTGGATGGATGGTTGGCTGGATGGACGGCTGGCTGGAGTGACGGATGGATGGCTGGATGGATGGTTGGATGGATGGATGGCTGGATGGATGGCTGGCAGGAGGGATGGATGGATGGCTGGATGGATGGCTGGATGGATGGATGGCTGGATGGATGGCTGGCTGGAGGGATGGATGAATGTATGTCTGGATGGATGGATGGCCGAATGTATGTCTGGCTGATGGGATGGATGGATGGATGGATGGCTAAATGGATGGCTGGATGGATGGATGGCTGGATGGATGGTTCGCTGGAGGGATGGATGAATGGATAGATGGCTGGATGGATGGCGGGATGGCTGGTTGGCTGGATGTGTGCCTGGCTGGGCGGATGGATTGATGGATGGATGGCTGGATGGATGGCTGGATGGATGGATGAATGGATGGCTGGCCGGCTGGAGGTATGGATGGATGGATGAATGGCTGGATGGATGGCTGGATGGAGAGATGGATGAATGCATGGATGGCTGGATGGATGGCTGGATGGACGGATGGCTGGATTGATGGCTGGCGGGATGGATGAATGGATGGATGGCTGGATGGATGGCTGGATGGATGGATGGCTGGATGAATGGCTTGCTGGAGGGATGGATGGATGGAGGGATAGATGGATGGTTGGCTGGCTGGAGGAATGGATGGATGGCTGGATGGATGGCTGGATGGAGGGATGGCTGGATGGATGGCTGGCTGGAGGGATTGATGGATGGATTATTGGCTGGATGGATGGCTGGATGGAGGGATGGCTTGATGGGTGGCTGGCTGGAGGGATGGATGGATGGCTGGATGGATGGCTGGATGGAGGGATGACTGGCTGGAGTGACGGATGGATGGATGGCTGGATGGATGGCTGTATGGAGGGATGGCTGGATGGAAGGCTGGATGGATGGATGGCTGGATGGATGGATGGATGGACGGATGGATGGAGGGATGGCTGGATGGATATCTGGCTGGAGGGATGGATGGATGGATGGATGGCTGGATGGATGGCTGGATGGAGGAATGGTTGGATGGATGGATTGCTGGAGGGATGGATGGCTGGATGGATGGCTGGATGGATGGCTGGATGGATGGGCGGCTGGATGGGCGATTGGCTGGAGGGATGGATGGATGGATGGCTGGATGGATGGCTGGCTGGAGGGATGGATGGATGGATGGATGGATGGATGGATGGATGGATGGCTGGATGGATGGATGGCTGGATGGATGGATGGCTGGAGTGATGGATGGGTGGATGGTTCGATGGATGGCTGGTTGAATGGATGGCTGGATGGATGGCTGGCTGGAGGGATTGAAGGATGGATGGATGGCTGGATGGATGGCTGGATGGATGGCTGGATGGAGGGATGGATGGATGGATGGCTGGATGGATGGCTGGATGGATGGATGGATGGATGGATGGCTGGCTGGAGGGATAGATGGATGGATGGCTGGCTGGAGGGATGGATGGATGGCTGACTGGATGGCTGGATAGATGGATGGCTGGATGGCTGGCTGGCTGAAGAGATGGATGGATGGATGGGTGGCTGGGTGGATGGCTAGATGGATGGATGTCCGGATGGTTGGCTGGCTGGAGGGATGGATGGATGGCTGGATGGACGACTGGAGGGATGGATGGATGGCTGGATGGATGGCTGGATGGAGGGATGGCTGGATGGATGGCTGGCTGGAGGGATGGATGGATGGATGAATGGCCGAATGGATGGCTGGATGGATGGCTGGCTGGAGGGATGGAAGGATGGATGGAAGGCTGGATGGACGGCTGGATGGATGGCTGGATGTCTGGATGGCTGGCTGGTTGGCTGGATGGATGGATGGAAGGCTGGATGGATGGATGGATGGACGGATGGATGGAGGGATGGATGGATGGATGGATGGCTGGCGGGATGGCTGGATGGATGGATGGCTGGATGGATGGATGGCTGGATGGATGGCTGGCTGGAGGGATGGATGGATGGATGGATGCATGGATGAATGGCTGGCTGGATGGATGGATGGATGGCTGGATGGATGGCTGGATGGATGGCTGGATGGATGGATGGACGGATGGATGGATGGTTGGATGGATGGCGGGATGGATGGATGGCTGGATGGATGGCTGGCTGGAGGGATGGATGGATGGATGGCTGGCTGGAGGGATGGATGGATGGATGGCTGGATGGATGGCTGGATAAATGGATGGCTGGATGGCTGGCTGGCTGGAGAGATGGATGGATGGATGGGTGGCTGAATGGATGGCTGGATGGATGGATGTCCGGATGGATGGCTGGCAGGAGGGATAGATGGTTGGATGGATGGCTGGATGGATGTCTGGATGGATGGATGGCTGGATGGATGGCTGGCTGGAGGGATGGATGGATGGATGGATGGCTGGATGGATGGCTGGCTGGAGGGATGGATGGATGGATGGATGGCTGGATGGATGGCTGGATGAATGGCTGGATGGATTGCTGGCTGGAGGAATGGATGGATTAATGAATGGCTGGACGGATGGCTGGATGGATGGAAGGCTGGATGGATGGCTGGCTGGAGGGATGGATGGATGGCTGGCTGAATGGATGGCTAGATCGATGAATGGCTGGATGGATGGCTTGCTGGAGGAATGGAGTCATGGATGGATGGCCGGATGGACGGCTGGATGGAAGGATGGCTGGATGCCTGGCTGGCTGGAGGGATGGATTGATGGATGGTTGTCTGGATGGCTGGCTGGATGGATGGATGGCTCGATGGATGGCTGGCTGGAGGGATGGATGGATGGATGGATGGATGGCTGAATGGATGGCTGGATGGAGGGATGGCTGGATGGTTGGCTGGCTGGAGGAATGGATGGATGGCTGGATGGATGGCTGGATGGAGGGATGGCTGGATGGATGGCTGGCTGGAGGGATGGATGGATGGATTATTGGCTGGATGGATGGCTGGATGGAGGGATGGCTGGATGGGTGGCTGGCTGGAGGGATGGATGGATGGCTGGATGGATGGCTGGATGGAGGGATGACGGGCTGGAGTGACGGATGGATGGATTGCTGGATGGATGGCTGTATGGAGGGATGGCTGGATGGAAGGCTGGATGGATGGATGGCTGGATTGATGGATGGATGGACGGATGGATGGAGGGATGGCTGGATGGATATCTGGCTGGAGGGATGGATGGATGGCTGGATGGATGGCTGGATGGAGGAATGGTTGAATGGATGGATTGCTGGAGGGATGGATGGCTGGATGGATGGCTGGATGGATGGCTGGATGGATGGACGGCTGGATGGGCGATTGGCTGGAGGGATGGATGGATGGATGGCTGGATGGATGGCTGGCTGGAGGAATGGATGGATGGATGGATGGATGGATGGATGGATGGATGGCTGGATGGATGGCTGGATGGATGGATGGCTGGATGGATGGATGGCTGGAGTGATGGATGGGTGGATGGTTCGATGGATGGCTTGTTGAATGGATGGCTGGATGGATGGCTGGCTGGAGGGATTGAAGGTTGGATGGGTGGCTGGATGGACGGATGGATGGATGGATGGCTGGATGCATGGCTGGATGGATGGATGGATGGATGGATGGCTGGCTGGAGGGATAGATGGATGGATGGCTGGCTGGAGGGATGGCTGGATGAATGGCTGGCTGGATGGCTGGATAGATGGATGGCTGGATGGCTGGCTGGCTGGAGAGATGGATGGATGGATGGGTGGCTGGGTGGATGGCTGGATGGATGGATGTCCGAATGGTTGGCTGGCTGGAGGGATGGATGGATGGCTGGATGGATGTCTGGATGGATGGATGGCTGGATGGATGGCTGGCTGGAGGGATGGATGGATGGATGGATGGCTGGATGGATGGCTGGATGGATGGATGGCTGGATGGATGGCTGGCTGGAGGGATGGATGGATGGATGGCTGGATGGATGGCTGGATGGATTGTTTGCTGGAGGAATGGATGGATTAATGAATGGCTGGACGGATGGCTGGATGCATGGAAGGCTGGATGGATGGCTGGCTGGAGGGATGGATGGATGGATGGCTGAATGGATGGCTAGATCGATGGATGGTTGGATGGATGGCTGGCTGGCGGAATGGAGTCATGGATGGATGGCCGGATGGACGGCTGGATGGAAGGATGGCTGGATGCATGGCTGGCTGGAGGGATGGATTGATGGATGGATGGCTGGATGGCTGGCTGGGTTGATGGATGGCTCGATGGATGGCTGGCTGGACGGATGGATGGATGGATGGTTGGATGGATGGCTGGATGGAGGGATGGCTGGATGGTTGGCTGGCTGGAGGGAAGGATGGATGGCTGGATTGATGGCTGGATGGTGGGGTGGCTGGATGGATGGCTGGCTGGAGGGATTGAAGGATGGATGGATGGCTGGATGGATGGCAGGATGGATGGCTGGATGGACGGATGGATGGATGGATGGCTGGATGGATGGCTGGATGGATGGATGGATGGATGGATGGCTGGCTGGAGGGATAGATGGATGGATGGATGCATGGATGAATGGCTGGCTGATTGGATGGATGGATGGCTGGATGGATGGCTGGATGGATGGCTGGATGGATGGATGGACGGATGGATGGATGGCTGGATGGATGGCGGGATGGATGGATGGCTGGATGGATGGCTGGCTGGAGGGATGGATGGATGGATGGCTGGCTGGAGGGATGGATGGATGGATGGCTGGATGGATGGCTGGATAGGTGGATGGCTGGATGGCTGGCTGGCTGGAGAGATGGAGGGATGGAGGGGTGGCTGGATGGATGTCTGGATGGATGGATGGCTGGATGGATGGCTGGCTGGAGGGATGGATGGATGGATGGATGACTGGATGGATGGCTGGAAGAATGGATGGCTGAATGTATGGCTGGCTGGAGAGATGGATGAATGGCTGGATGGATGGTTGGATGGAGGGATGGCTGGATGCATGGCTGGCTGGAGGGAAGGATGGATGGATGGATGGCTGGATCGATGGCTGGATGGATGGTTGGCTGGATGGACGGCTGGCTGGAGTGACGGATGGATGGCTGGATGGATGGTTGGATGGATGGATGGCTGGATGGATGGCTGGCAGGAGGGATGGATGGATGGCTGGATGGATGGCTGGATGGATGGATGGCTGGATGGATGGCTGGCTGGAGGGATGGATGAATGTATGTCTGGATGGATGGATGGCCGAATGTATGTCTGGCTGATGGGATGGATGGATGGATGGATGGCTAAATGGATGGCTGGATGGATGGATGGCTGGATGGATGGTTCGCTGGAGGGATGGATGAATGGATAGATGGCTGGATGGATGGCGGGATGGCTGGTTGGCTGGATGTGTGGCTGGCTGGGCGGATGGATTGATGGATGGATGGCTGGATGGATGGCTGGATGGATGGATGAATGGATGGCTGGCCGGCTGGAGGTATGGATGGATGGATGAATGGCTGGATGGATGGCTGGATGGAGAGATGGATGAATGCATGGATGGCTGGATGGATGGCTGGATGGACGGATGGCTGGATTGATGGCTGGCGGGATGGATGAATGGATGGATGGCTGGATGGATGGCTGGATGGATGGATGGCTGGATGAATGGCTTGCTGGAGGGATGGATGGATGGAGGGATAGATGGATGGTTGGCTGGCTGGAGGAATGGATGGATGGCTGGATGGATGGCTGGATGGAGGGATGGCTGGATGGATGGCTGGCTGGAGGGATTGATGGATGGATTATTGGCTGGATGGATGGCTGGATGGAGGGATGGCTTGATGGGTGGCTGGCTGGAGGGATGGATGGATGGCTGGATGGATGGCTGGATGGAGGGATGACTGGCTGGAGTGACGGATGGATGGATGGCTGGATGGATGGCTGTATGGAGGGATGGCTGGATGGAAGGCTGGATGGATGGATGGCTGGATGGATGGATGGATGGACGGATGGATGGAGGGATGGCTGGATGGATATCTGGCTGGAGGGATGGATGGATGGATGGATGGCTGGATGGATGGCTGGATGGAGGAATGGTTGGATGGATGGATTGCTGGAGGGATGGATGGCTGGATGGATGGCTGGATGGATGGCTGGATGGATGGGCGGCTGGATGGGCGATTGGCTGGAGGGATGGATGGATGGATGGCTGGATTGATGGCTGGCGGGATGGATGAATGGATGGATGGCTGGATGGATGGCTGGATGGATGGATGGCTGGATGAATGGCTTGCTGGAGGGATGGATGGATGGAGGGATAGATGGATGGTTGGCTGGCTGGAGGAATGGATGGATGGCTGGATGGATGGCTGGATGGAGGGATGGCTGGATGGATGGCTGGCTGGAGGGATTGATGGATGGATTATTGGCTGGATGGATGGCTGGATGGAGGGATGGCTTGATGGGTGGCTGGCTGGAGGGATGGATGGATGGCTGGATGGATGGCTGGATGGAGGGATGACTGGCTGGAGTGACGGATGGATGGATGGCTGGATGGATGGCTGTATGGAGGGATGGCTGGATGGAAGGCTGGATGGATGGATGGCTGGATGGATGGATGGATGGACGGATGGATGGAGGGATGGCTGGATGGATATCTGGCTGGAGGGATGGATGGATGGATGGATGGCTGGATGGATGGCTGGATGGAGGAATGGTTGGATGGATGGATTGCTGGAGGGATGGATGGCTGGATGGATGGCTGGATGGATGGCTGGATGGATGGGCGGCTGGATGGGCGATTGGCTGGAGGGATGGATGGATGGATGGCTGGATGGATGGCTGGCTGGAGGGATGGATGGATGGATGGATGGATGGATGGATGGATGGATGGCTGGATGGATGGATGGCTGGATGGATGGATGGCTGGAGTGATGGATGGGTGGATGGTTCGATGGATGGCTGGTTGAATGGATGGCTGGATGGATGGCTGGCTGGAGGGATTGAAGGATGGATGGATGGCTGGATGGATGGCTGGATGGATGGCTGGATGGACGGATGGATGGATGGATGGCTGGATGGATGGCTGGATGGATGGATGGATGGATGGATGGCTGGCTGGAGGGATAGATGGATGGATGGCTGGCTGGAGGGATGGATGGATGGCTGACTGGATGGCTGGATAGATGGATGGCTGGATGGCTGGCTGGCTGAAGAGATGGATGGATGGATGGGTGGCTGGGTGGATGGCTAGATGGATGGATGTCCGGATGGTTGGCTGGCTGGAGGGATGGATGGATGGCTGGATGGACGACTGGAGGGATGGATGGATGGCTGGATGGATGGCTGGATGGAGGGATGGCTGGATGGATGGCTGGCTGGAGGGATGGATGGATGGATGAATGGCCGAATGGATGGCTGGATGGATGGCTGGCTGGAGGGATGGAAGGATGGATGGAAGGCTGGATGGACGGCTGGATGGATGGCTGGATGTCTGGATGGCTGGCTGGTTGGCTGGATGGATGGATGGAAGGCTGGATGGATGGATGGATGGACGGATGGATGGAGGGATGGATGGATGGATGGATGGCTGGCGGGATGGCTGGATGGATGGATGGCTGGATGGATGGATGGCTGGATGGATGGCTGGCTGGAGGGATGGATGGATGGATGGATGCATGGATGAATGGCTGGCTGGATGGATGGATGGATGGCTGGATGGATGGCTGGATGGATGGCTGGATGGATGGATGGACGGATGGATGGATGGTTGGATGGATGGCGGGATGGATGGATGGCTGGATGGATGGCTGGCTGGAGGGATGGATGGATGGATGGCTGGCTGGAGGGATGGATGGATGGATGGCTGGATGGATGGCTGGATAAATGGATGGCTGGATGGCTGGCTGGCTGGAGAGATGGATGGATGGATGGGTGGCTGAATGGATGGCTGGATGGATGGATGTCCGGATGGATGGCTGGCAGGAGGGATAGATGGTTGGATGGATGGCTGGATGGATGTCTGGATGGATGGATGGCTGGATGGATGGCTGGCTGGAGGGATGGATGGATGGATGGATGGCTGGATGGATGGCTGGCTGGAGGGATGGATGGATGGATGGATGGCTGGATGGATGGCTGGATGAATGGCTGGATGGATTGCTGGCTGGAGGAATGGATGGATTAATGAATGGCTGGACGGATGGCTGGATGGATGGAAGGCTGGATGGATGGCTGGCTGGAGGGATGGATGGATGGCTGGCTGAATGGATGGCTAGATCGATGAATGGCTGGATGGATGGCTTGCTGGAGGAATGGAGTCATGGATGGATGGCCGGATGGACGGCTGGATGGAAGGATGGCTGGATGCCTGGCTGGCTGGAGGGATGGATTGATGGATGGTTGTCTGGATGGCTGGCTGGATGGATGGATGGCTCGATGGATGGCTGGCTGGAGGGATGGATGGATGGATGGATGGATGGCTGAATGGATGGCTGGATGGAGGGATGGCTGGATGGTTGGCTGGCTGGAGGAATGGATGGATGGCTGGATGGATGGCTGGATGGAGGGATGGCTGGATGGATGGCTGGCTGGAGGGATGGATGGATGGATTATTGGCTGGATGGATGGCTGGATGGAGGGATGGCTGGATGGGTGGCTGGCTGGAGGGATGGATGGATGGCTGGATGGATGGCTGGATGGAGGGATGACGGGCTGGAGTGACGGATGGATGGATTGCTGGATGGATGGCTGTATGGAGGGATGGCTGGATGGAAGGCTGGATGGATGGATGGCTGGATTGATGGATGGATGGACGGATGGATGGAGGGATGGCTGGATGGATATCTGGCTGGAGGGATGGATGGATGGCTGGATGGATGGCTGGATGGAGGAATGGTTGAATGGATGGATTGCTGGAGGGATGGATGGCTGGATGGATGGCTGGATGGATGGCTGGATGGATGGACGGCTGGATGGGCGATTGGCTGGAGGGATGGATGGATGGATGGCTGGATGGATGGCTGGCTGGAGGAATGGATGGATGGATGGATGGATGGATGGATGGATGGATGGCTGGATGGATGGCTGGATGGATGGATGGCTGGATGGATGGATGGCTGGAGTGATGGATGGGTGGATGGTTCGATGGATGGCTTGTTGAATGGATGGCTGGATGGATGGCTGGCTGGAGGGATTGAAGGTTGGATGGGTGGCTGGATGGACGGATGGATGGATGGATGGCTGGATGCATGGCTGGATGGATGGATGGATGGATGGATGGCTGGCTGGAGGGATAGATGGATGGATGGCTGGCTGGAGGGATGGCTGGATGAATGGCTGGCTGGATGGCTGGATAGATGGATGGCTGGATGGCTGGCTGGCTGGAGAGATGGATGGATGGATGGGTGGCTGGGTGGATGGCTGGATGGATGGATGTCCGGATGGTTGGCTGGCTGGAGGGATGGATGGATGGCTGGATGGATGTCTGGATGGATGGATGGCTGGATGGATGGCTGGCTGGAGGGATGGATGGATGGATGGATGGCTGGATGGATGGCTGGATGGATGGATGGCTGGATGGATGGCTGGCTGGAGGGATGGATGGATGGATGGCTGGATGGATGGCTGGATGGATTGTTTGCTGGAGGAATGGATGGATTAATGAATGGCTGGACGGATGGCTGGATGCATGGAAGGCTGGATGGATGGCTGGCTGGAGGGATGGATGGATGGATGGCTGAATGGATGGCTAGATCGATGGATGGTTGGATGGATGGCTGGCTGGCGGAATGGAGTCATGGATGGATGGCCGGATGGACGGCTGGATGGAAGGATGGCTGGATGCATGGCTGGCTGGAGGGATGGATTGATGGATGGATGGCTGGATGGCTGGCTGGGTTGATGGATGGCTCGATGGATGGCTGGCTGGACGGATGGATGGATGGATGGTTGGATGGATGGCTGGATGGAGGGATGGCTGGATGGTTGGCTGGCTGGAGGGAAGGATGGATGGCTGGATTGATGGCTGGATGGTGGGGTGGCTGGATGGATGGCTGGCTGGAGGGATGGATGGATGGATGATTGGCTGGATGGATGGCTGGATGGAGGGATGGCTGTATGGGTGGCTGGCTGGAGGGATGGGTGGATGGCTGGATGGACGGCTGGATGGAGGCATGGCTGGCTGGATGGATGACTGGATGGATGGCTGGAAGAATGGATGCCTGAATGTATGGCTGGCTGGAGAGATGGATGAATGGTTGGATGGCTGAATGGATGGTTGGATGGAGGGATGGCTGGATGGATGACTGGCTGGAGGGATGGATGGATGGATGGATGGCTGGATGGGTGGCTGTATGGATGAATGGCTGGATGGATGGCTGGTTGGAGGGAAGGATGGATGGATGGATGGCTGGCTGGAGGGATGGAAGGATGGATGGAAGGCTGGATGGACGGCTGGATGGATGGCTGGATGTCTGGATGGCTGGCTGGATGGATGGATGGCTGGTTGGCTGGATGGATGGATGGAAGGCTGGATGGATGGATGGATGGATGGACGGATGGATGGAGGGATGGATGGACGGATGGATGGCTGGATGGATGGCTGGATGGCTGGATGGATGGATGGCTGGATGGATGGCTGGCTGGAGGGATGGATGGATGGATGGATGCATGGATGAATGGCTGGCTGGATGGATGGATGGATGGCTGGATGGATGGCTGGATGGATGGCTGGATGGATGGATGGACGGATGGATGGATGGCTCGATGGATGGCGGGATGGATGGATGGCTGGATGGATGGCTGGCTGGAGGGATGGATGGATGGATGGCTGGCTGGAGGGATGGATGGATGGATGGCTGGATGGATGGCTGGATAGATGGATGGCTGGATGGCTGGCTGGAGAGATGGAGGGATGGAGGGGTGGCTGGATGGATAACTGGATGGATGGATGGCTGGATGGATGGCTGGCTGGAGGGATGGATGGATGGATGGATGACTGGATGGATGGCTGGAAGAATGGATGGCTGAATGTATGGCTGGCTGGAGAGATGGATGAATGGTTGGATGGCTGGATGGATGGTTGGATGGAGGGATGGCTGGATGGATGACTGGCTGGAGGGATGAATGGATGGATGGATGGCTGGATGGGTGGCTGTATGGATGGATGGCTGGATGGATGGCTGGCTGGAGGGAAGGATGGATGGATGGATGGCTGGATCGATGGCTGGATGGATGGTTGGCTGGATGGATGGCTGTCTGGAGGGACGGATGGATGGCTGGATGGATGGTTGGATGGATGGATGGCTGGATGGATGGCTGGCAGGAGGGATGGATGGATGGATGGATGGCTGGATGGATGGCTGGATCGATGGATGGCTGGATGGATGGCTGGCTGGAGGGATGGATGAATGTATGTCTGGATGGCTGGATGGCCGAATGGATGTCTGGCTGATGGGATGGATGGATGGCTAAATGGATGGCTAGATGGATGGATGGCTGGATGGATGGTTCGCTGGAGGGATGGATGAATGGATAGATGGCTGGATGGATGGCGGGATGGCTGGTTGGCTGGATGGGTGGCTGGCTGGGCGGATGGATTGATGGATGGATGGCTGGATGGATGGCTGGATGGATGGATGAATGGATGGCTGGCCGGCTGGAGGTATGGATGGATGGATGAATGGCTGGATGGATGGCTGGATGGAGAGATGGATGAATGCATGGATGGCTGGATGGATGGCTGGATGGACGGATGGCTGGATTGATGGCTGGCGGGAGGGCTGAATGGATGGATGGCTGGATGGATGGCTGGATGGATGGATGGCTGGATGAATGGCTTGCTGGAGGGATGGATGGATGGAGGGATGGATGGATGGTTGGCTGGCTGGAGGAATGGATGGATGGCTGGATGGATGGCTGGATGGAGGGATGGCTGGATGGATGGCTGGCTGGAGGGATGGATGGATGGATTATTGGCTGGATGGATGGCTGGATGGAGGGATGGCTGGATGGGTGGCTGGCTGGAGGGATGGATGGATGGATGGATGGCTGGATGGATGGCTGGATGGATGGCTGGATGGATTGCTGGCTGGAGGAATGGATGGATTAATGAATGGCTGGACGGATGGCTGGATGGATGGAAGGCTGGATGGATGGCTGGCTGGAGGGATGGATGGATGGCTGGCTGAATGGATGGCTAGATCGATGGATGGCAGGATGGATGGCTTGCTGGAGGAATGGAGTCATGGATGGATGGCCGGATGGACGGCTGGATGGTAGGATGGCTGGATGCATGGCTGGCTGGAGGAATGGATTGATGGATGGTTGTCTGGATGGCTGGCTGGATGGATGGATGGCTGGATGGATGGCTGGCTGGAGGGATGGATGGATGGATGGATGGATGGCTGGATGGATGGCTGGATGGAGGGATGGCTGGATGGTTGGCTGCCTGGAGGAATGGATGGATGGCTGGATGGATGGCTGGATGGAGGGATGGCTGGATGGATGGCTGGCTGGAGGGATGGATGGATGGATTATTGGCTGGATGGATGGCTGGATGGAGGGATGGCTGGATGGGTGGCTGGCTGGAGGGATGGATGGATGGCTGGATGGATGGCTGGATGGAGGGATGACTGGCTGGAGTGACGGATGGATGGATGGCTGGATGGATGGCTGTATGGAGGGATGGCTGGATGGAAGGCTGGATGGATGGATGGCTGGATGGATGGATGGATGGACGGATGGATGGAGGGATGGCTGGATGGATATCTGGCTGGAGGGATGGATGGATGGATGGATGGCTGGATGGATGGCTGGATGGAGGAATGGTTGGATGGATGGATTGCTGGAGGGATGGATGGCTGGATGGATGGCTGGATGGATAGCTGGATGGATGGACGGCTGGATGGGCGATTGGCTGGAGGGATGGATGGATGGATGGCTGGATGGATGGCTGGCTGGAGGAATGGATGGATGGATGGATGGATGGATGGATGGATGGATGGCTGGATGGATGGCTGGATGGATGGATGGCTGGATGGATGGATGGCTGGAGTGATGGATGGGTGGATGGTTCGATGGATGGCTGGTTGAATGGATGGCTGGATGGATGGCTGGCTGGAGGG
Organism: Scyliorhinus torazame; assembly: GCF_047496885.1. Taxonomy (NCBI): domain Eukaryota; kingdom Metazoa; phylum Chordata; class Chondrichthyes; order Carcharhiniformes; family Scyliorhinidae; genus Scyliorhinus; species Scyliorhinus torazame. The sequence goes on along the minus strand of NC_092708.1, from coordinate 279,768,919 downwards.
ACTTAAGGATGGATGGGTGGCTGGATGGATGGCTGGATGGATGGCTGGATGGACGGATGGATGGATGGATGGCTGGATGGATGGCTGGATGGATGGATGGATGGATGGATGGCTGGCTGGAGGGATAGATGGATGGATGGCTGGCTGGAGGGATGGCTGGAGAGATGGATGGATGGATGGGTGGCTGGGTGGATGGCTGGATGGATGGATGTCCGGATGGTTGGCTGGATGTATTGTTTGCTGGAGGAATGGATGGATTAATGAATGGCTGGACGGATGGCTGGATGGATGGAAGGCTGGATGGATGGCTGGCTGGAGGGATGGATGAATGGATGGCTGAATGGATGGCTAGATCGATGGATGGTTGGATGGATGGCTGGCTGGCGGAATGGAGTCATGGATGGATGGCCGGATGGACGGCTGGATGGAAGGATGGCTGGATGCATGGCTGGCTGGAGGGATGGATTGATGGATGGATGGCTGGATGGCTGGCTGGGTTGATGGATGGCTCGATGGATGGCTGGCTGGACGGATGGATGGATGGATGTCTGGATGGATGGCTGGATGGAGGGATGGCTGGATAGTTGGCTAGCTGGAGGGATGGATGGATGGCTCGACTGATGGCTGGATGGTGGGGTGGCTGGATGGATGGCTGGCTGGAGGGATGGATGGATGGATTATTGGCTGGATGGATGGCTGGATGGAGGGATGGCTGTATGGGTGACTGGCTGGAGGGATGGGTGGATGGCTGGATGGACGGCTGGATGGAGGGATGGCTGGCTGGATGGATGACTGGCTGGATGGCTGGAAGAATGGATGGCTGAATGTATGGCTGGCTGGAGAGATGGATGAATGGTTGGATGGCTGGATGGATGGTTGGATGGAGGGATGGCTGGACGGATGACTGGCTGGAGGGATGGATGGATGGATGGATGGCTGGATGGGTGGCTGTATGGATGAATGGCTGGATGGATGGCTGGTTGGAGGGAAGGATGGATGGATGGATGGCTGGCTGGAGGGATGGAAGGATGGATGGAAGACTGGATGGACGGCTGGATGGATGGCTGGATGTCTGGATGGCTGGCTGGATGGATGGATGGCTGGTTGGCTGGATGGATGGATGGAAGGCTGGATGGAAGAATGGATGGACGGATGGATGGAGGGATGGATGGATGGATGACTGGATGGATGGCTGGATGGCTGGATGGATGGATGGCTGGATGGATGGCTGGCTGGAGGGATGGATGGATGGATGGATGCATGGATGAATGGCTGGCTGGATGGATGGATGGATGGCTGGATGGATGGCTGGATGGATGGCTGGATGGATGGATGGACGGATGGATGGATGGCTGGATGGATGGCGGGTTGGATGGATGGCTGGATGGATGGCTGGCTGGAGGGATGGATGGATGGATGGCTGGCTGGAGGGATGGATGGATGGATGGCTGGATGGATGGCTGGATAGATGGATGGCTGGATGGCTGGCTGGCTGGAGAGATGGAGGGATGGAGGGGTGGCTGGATGGATGTCTGGATGGATGGATGGCTGGATGGATGGCTGGCTGGAGGGATGGATGGATGGATGGATGACTGGATGGATGGCTGGAAGAATGGATGGCTGAATGTATGGCTGGCTGGAGAGATGGATGAATGGTTGGATGGCTGGATGGATGGTTGGATGGAGGGATGGCTGGATGGATGACTGGCTGGAGGGATGAATGGATGGATGGATGGCTGGATGGGAGGCTGTATGGATGGATGGCTGGATGGATGGCTGGCTGGAGGGAAGGATGGATGGATGGATGGCTGGATCGATGGCTGGATGGATGGTTGGCTGGATGGATGGCTGGCTGGAGGGACGGATGGATGGCTGGATGGATGGTTGGATGGATGGATGGCTGGTTGGATGGCTGGCAGGAGGGATGGATGGATGGCTGGATGGATGGCTGGATCGATGGATGGCTGGATGGATGGCTGGCTGGAGGGATGGATGAATGTATGTCTGGATGGATGGATGGCCGAATGGATGTCTGGCTGATGGGATGGATGGATGGCTGGATGGCTAAATGGATGGCTGGATGGATGGATGGCTGGATGGATGGTTCGCTGGAGGGATGGATGAATGGATAGATGGCTGGATGGATGGCGAGATGGCTGGTTGGCTGGATGGGTGGCTGGCTGGGCGGATGGATTGATGGATGGATGGCTGGATGGATGGCTGGATGGATGGATGAATGGATGGCTGGCCGGCTGGAGGTATGGATGGATGGATGAATGGCTGGATGGATGGCTGGATGGAGAGATGGATGAATGCATGGATGGCTGGATGGATGGCTGGATGGATGGACGGCTGGATGGGCGATTGGCTGGAGGGATGGATGGATGGATGGCTGGATGGATGGCTGGCTGGAGGAATGGATGGATGGATGGATGGATGGATGGATGGATGGCTGGATGGATGGCTGGATGGATGGATGGCTGGATGGATGGATGGCTGGAGTGATGGATGGGTGGATGGTTCGATGGATGGCTGGTTGAATGGATGGCTGGATGGATGGCTGGCTGGAGGGATTGAAGGATGGATGGGTGGCTGGATGGATGGCTGGATGGATGGCTGGATGGACGGATGGATGGATGGATGGCTGGATGGCTGGCTGGATGGATGGATGGATGGATGGATGGCTGGCTGGAGGGATAGATGGATGGATGGCTGGCTGGAGGGATGGCTGGATGAATGGCTGGCTGGATGGCTGGATAGATGGATGGCTGGATGGCTGGCTGGCTGGAGAGATGGATGGATGGATGGGTGGCTGGGTGGATGGCTGGATGGATGGATGTCCGGATGGTTGGCTGGATGGATTGTTTGCTGGAGGAATGGATGGATTAATGAATGGCTGGACGGATGGCTGGATGGATGGAAGGCTGGATGGATGGCTGGCTGGAGGGATGGATGGATGGATGGCTGAATGGATGGCTAGATCGATGGATGGTTGGATGGATGGCTGGCTGGCGGAATGGAGTCATGAATGGATGGCCGGATGGACGGCTGGATGGAAGGATGGCTGGATGCATGGCTGGCTGGAGGGATGGATTGATGGATGGATGGCTGGATGGCTGGCTGGGTTGATGGATGGCTCGATGGATGGCTGGCTGGACGGATGGATGGATGGATGGCTGGATGGATGGCTGGATGGAGGGATGGCTGGATAGTTGGCTGGCTGGAGGGATGGATGGATGGCTCGACTGATGGCTGGATGGTGGGGTGGCTGGATGGATGGCTGGCTGGAGGGATGGATGGATGGATTATTGGCTGGATGGATAGCTGGATGGAGGGATGGCTGTATGGGTGGCTGGCTGGAGGGATGGGTGGATGGCTGGATGGACGGCTGGATGGAGGGATGGCTGGCTGGATGGATGACTGGATGGATGGCTGGAAGAATGGATGGCTGAATGTATGGCTGGCTGGAGAGATGGATGAATGGTTGGATGGCTGGATGGATGGTTGGATGGAGGGATGGCTGGATGGATGACTGGCTGGAGGGATGGATGGATGGATGGATGGCTGGATGGGTGGCTGTATGGATGAATGGCTGGATGGATGGCTGGTTGGATGGAAGGATGGATGGATGGATGGCTGGCTGGAGGGATGGAAGGATGGATGGAAGACTGGATGGACGGCTGGATGGATGGCTGGATGTCTGGATGGCTGGCTGGATGGATGGATGGCTGGTTGGCTGGATGGATGGATGGAAGGCTGGATGGAAGGATGGATGGACGGATGGATGGAGGGATGGATGGATGGATGGATGGCTGGATGGATGGCTGGATGGCTGGATGGATGGATGGCTGGATGGATGGCTGGCTGGAGGGATGGATGGATGGATGGATGCATGGATGGATGGCTGGCTGGATGGATGGATGGATGGCTGGATGGATGGCTGGATGGATGGCTGGATGGATGGATGGACGGATGGATGGATGGCTGGATGGATGGCGGGATGGATGGATGGCTGCATGGATGGCTGGCTGGAGGGATGGATGGATGGATGGCTGGCTGGAGGGATGGATGGATGGATGGCTGGATGGATGGCTGGATAGATGGATGGCTGGATGGCTGGCTGGCTGGAGAGATGGAGGGATGGAGGGGTGGCTGGATGGATGTCTGGATGGATGGATGGCTGGATGGATGGCTGGCTGGAGGGATGGATGGATGGATGGATGACTGGATGGATGGCTGGAAGAATGGATGGCTGAATGTATGGCTGGCTGGAGAGATGGATGAATGGTTGGATGGCTGGATGGATGGTTGGATGGAGGGATGGCTGGATGGATGACTTGCTGGAGGGATGAATGGATGGATGGATGGGTGGATGGGTGGCTGTATGGATGGATGGCTGGATGGATGGCTGGCTGGAGGGAAGGATGGATGGATGGATGGCTGGATCGATGGCTGGATGGATGGTTGGCTGGATGGATGGCTGGCTGGAGGGATGGATGGATGGCTGGATGGATGGTTGGATGGATGGATGGCTGGTTGGATGGCTGGCAGGAGGGATGGATGGATGGATGGATGGCTGGATGGATGGCTGGATCGATGGATGGCTGGATGGATGGCTGGCTGGAGGGATGGATGAATGTATGTCTGGATGGATGGATGGCCGAATGGATGTCTGGCTGATGGGATGGATGGATGGCTGGATGGCTAAATGGATGGCTGGATGGATGGATGGCTGGTTGGATGGTTCGCTGGAGGGATGGATGAATGGATAGATGGCTGGATGGATGGCGAGATGGCTGGTTGGCTGGATGGGTGGCTGGCTGGGCGGATGGATTGATGGATGGATGGCTGGATGGATGGCTGGATGGATGGATGAATGGATGGCTGGCCGGCTGGAGGTATGGATGGATGGATGAATGGCTGGATGGATGGCTGGATGGAGAGATGGATGAATGCATGGATGGCTGGATGGATGGCTGGATGGACGGATGGCTGGATTGATGGCTGGCGTGAGGGATGAATGGATGGATGGCTGGATGGATGGCTGGATGGATGGATGGCTGGATGAATGGCTTGCTGGAGGGATGGATGGATGGAGGGATGGATGGATGGTTGGCTGGCTGGAGGAATGGATGGATGGCTGGATGGATGGCTGGATGGAGGGATGGCTGGATGGATGGCTGGCTGGAGGGATGGATGGATGGATTATTGGCTGGATGGATGGCTGGATGGAGGGATGGCTGGATGGATGGCTGGCTGGAGGGATGGATGGATGGATTATTGGCTGGATGCATGGCTGGATGGAGGGATGGCTGGATGGGTGGCTGGCTGGAGGGATGGATGGATGGCTGGATGGATGGCTGGATGGAGGGATGACTGGCTGGAGTGACGGATGGATGGATGGCTGGATGGATGGCTGTATGGAGGGATGGCTGGATGGAAGGCTGGATGGATGGATGGCTGGATGGATGGATGGATGGACGGATGGATGGAGGGATGGCTGGATGGATATCTGGCTGGAGGGATGGATGGATGGATGGATGGCTGGATGGTTGGCTGGATGGAGGAATGGTTGGATGGATGGATTGCTGGAGGGATGGATGGCTGGATGGATGGCTGGATGGATGGCTGGATGGATGGGCGGCTGGATGGGCGATTGGCTGGAGGGATGGATGGATGGATGGCTGGATGGATGGCTGGCTGGAGGGATGGATGGATGGATGGATGGATGGATGGCTGGATGGATGGCTGGATGGATGGATGGCTGGATTGATGGATGGCTGGAGTGATGGATGGGTGGTTGGTTCGATGGATGGCTGGTTGAATGGATGGCTGGTTGGATGGCTGGCTGGAGGGATTGAAGGATGGATGGATGGCTGGATGGATGGCTGGATGGATGGCTGGATGGACGGATGGATGGATGGATGGCTGGATGGATGGCTGGATGGATGGATGGATGGATGGATGGCTGGCTGGAGGGATAGATGGATGGATGGCTGGCTGGAGGGATGGCTGGATGGATGGATGGCTGGATGGCTGGATAGATGGATGGCTGGATGGCTGGCTGGCTGGAGAGATGGATGGATGGGTGGCTGGGTGGATGGCTGGATGGATGGATGTCCGGATGGTTGGCTGGCTGGAGGGATGGATGGATGGCTGGATGGATGTCTGGATGGATGGATGGCTGGATGGATGGCTGGCTGGAGGGATGGATGGATGGATGGATGGCTGGATGGATGGCTGGATGGATGGCTGGATGGATGGCTGGCTGGAGGTATGGATGGATGGATGGCTGAAAGGATGGCTGGATGGATGGCTGGATGGATTGTTTGCTGGAGGAATGGATGGATTAATGAATGGCTGGACGGATGGCTGGATGGATGGAAGGCTGGATGGATGGCTGGCTGGAGGGATGGATGGATGGATGGCTGAATGGATGGCTAGATCGATGGATGGTTGGATGGATGGCTGGCTGGAGGAATGGAGTCATCGATGGATGGCCGGATGGACGGCTGGATGGAAGGATGGCTGGATGCATGGCTGGCTGGAGGGATGGATTGATGGATGGATGGCTGGATGGCTGGCTGGGTTGATGGATGGCTCGATGGATGGCTGGCTGGACGGATGGATGGATGGATGGCTGGATGGATGGCTGGATGGAGGGATGGCTGGATGGTTGGCTGGCTGGAGGGATGGATGGATGGCTGGATTGATGGCTGGATGGTGGGGAGGCTGGATGGATGGCTGGCTGGAGGGATGGATGGATGGATTATTGGCTGGATGGATGGCTGGATGGAGGGATGGCTGTATGGGTGGCTGGCTGGAGGGATGGATGGATGGCTGGATGGACGGCTGGATGGAGGGATGGCTGGCTGGATGGATGACTGGATGGATGGCTGGAAGAATGGATGGCTGAATGTATGGCTGACTGGAGAGATGGATGAATGGTTGGATGGCTGGATGGATGGTTGGATGGAGGGATGGCTGGATGGATGACTGGCTGGAGGGATGGATGGATGGATGGATGGCTGGATGGGTGGCTGTATGGATGGATGGCTGGATGGATGGCTGGCTGGAGGGAAGGATGGATGGATGGATGGCTGGCTGGAGGGATGGAAGGATGGATTGAAGGCTGGATGGACGGCTGGATGGATGGCTGGATGTCTGGATGGCTGGTTGGATGGATGGATGGCTGGTTGGCTGGATGGATGGATGGAAGGCTGGATGGATGGATGGATGGACGGATGGATGGAGGGATGGATAGATGGATGGATGGCTGGATGGATGGCTGGATGGATGGATGGCTGGATGGATGGATGGCTGGATGGATTGCTGGCTGGAGGGATGGATGGATGGATGGATGCATGGATGAATGGCTGGCTGGATGGATGGATGGATGGCTGGATGGATGGCTGGATGGATGGATGGACGGATGGAAGGATGGCTGGATGGATGGAGGGATGGATGGATGGCTGGATGGATGGCTGGCTGGAGGGATGGATGGATGGATGGCTGGCTGGAGGGATGGCTGGATGGATGGCTGGATGGATGGCTGGATAGATGGATGGTTGGATGGCTGGCTGACTGGAGAGATGGAGGGATGGAGGGGTGGCTGGATGGATGTCTGGATGGATGGATGGCTGGATGGATGGCTGGCTGGAGGGATGGATGAATGGATGGATGACTGGATGGATGGCTGGAAGAATGGATGGCAGCATGTATGGCTGGCTGGAGAGATGGATGAATGGTTGGATGGCTGGATGGATGGTTGGATGGAGGGATGGCTGGATGGATGACTGGCTGGAGGGATGAATGGATGGATGGATGGCTGGATGGGTGGCTGTATGGATGGATGGCTGGATGGATGGCTGGCTGGAGGGAAGGATGGATGGATGGATGGCTGGATCGATGGCTGGATGGATGGTTGGCTGGATGGATGGCTGGCTGGAGGGACGGATGGATGGCTGGATGGATGGTTGGATGGATGGATGGCTGGATGGATGGCTGGCAGGAGGGATGGATGGATGGATGGATGGCTGGATGGATGGCTGGATGGATGGATGGCTGGATGGATGGCTGGCTGGAGGGATGGATGAATGTATGTCTGGATGGATGGATGGCAGAATGGATGTCTGGCTGATGGGATGGATGGATGGATCAATGGCTAAATGGATGGCTGGATGGATGGATGGCTGGATGGATGGTTCGCTGGAGGGATGGATGAATGGATAGATGGCTGGATGGATGGCGGGATGGCTGGTTGGCTGGATGGGTGGCTGGCTGGGCGGATGGATTGATGGATGGATGGCTGGATGGATGGCTGGATGGATGGATGAATGGATGGCTGGCTGGCTGGAGGTATGGATGGATTGATGAATGGCTGGATGGATGGCTGGATGGAGAGATGGATGAATGTATGGATGGCTGGATGGATGGCTGGATGGACGGATGGCTGGATTGATGGCTGGCTGGAGGGATGAATGGATGGCTGGCTGGATGGATGGCTGGATGGATGGATGGCTGGATGAATGGCTTGCTGGAGGGATGGATGGATGGATGTATGGCTGGATGGATGGCTGGATGGATGGATGGCTGGATGATTGGCTGGCTGGAGGGATGGATGGATGGATGGATGGATGGCTGGATGGATGGCTGGATGGATGGATGGCTGGATGGATGGCTGGATGGATGGATGGATGGATAGCTGGATGGATGGATGGCTGGATGGATGGATGGCTGGATGGCTGGAAGGCTGGATGGATGGATTGCTGGATGGATGGCTGGATGGATGGATGGATGGATGGCTGGATGGATGGCTGGATGGAGGGATGGCTGGATGGATGGCTGGCTGGAGTGACGGATGGATGGATGGCTGGATGGATGGCAATATGGAGGGATGGCTGGATGGAAGGCTGGCCGGATGGATGGATGGCTGGATGGATGGATGGATGGACGGATGGATGGAGGGATGGCTGGATGGATGGCTGGCTGGAGGGATGGATGGATGGATGGATGGCTGGATGGATGGCTGGATGAAGGAATGGCTGGATGGATGGATTGCTGGAGGGATGGATGGCTAGATGGATGGCTGGATGGATGGCTGGATGGATGGATGGCTGGATGGGCGATTGGCTGGAGGGATGGATGGATGGATGGCTGGATGGATGGCTGGCTGGAGGGATGGATGGATGGTTGGACGGATGGCTGGATGGATGGCTGGATGGATGGATGGCTGGATGGATGGATGGCTGGAGTGATGGATGGGTGGATGGTTCGACGGATGGATGGTTGGATGGATGGCTGGATGGACGGCTGGATGGATGGCTGGATGTCTAGATGGCTGGATGGATGGATGGATGGCTGGTTGGCTGGATGGATGGATGGAAGGCTGGATGGATGGATGGATGGACGGATGGATGGAGGGATGGATGGATGGATGGATGGCTGGATGGATGGCTGGATGGATGGATGGCTGGATGGATGGATGGCTGGATGGAAGGCTGGCTGGAGGGATGGATGGATGCATGGATGAATGGCTGGCTGGATGGATGGATGGATGGCTGGATGGATGGCTGGATGGATGGCTGGATGGATGGATGGACGGATGGATGGATGGCTGGAAGGATGGCGAGATGCATGGATGGCTGGATGGATGGCTGGCTGGAGGGATGGATGGATGGATGGCTGGCTGGAGGGATGGATGGATGGATGGCTGGATGGATAGCTGGATAGATGGATGGCTGGATGGCTGGCTGGCTGGAGAAATGGATGGATGAATGGGTGGCTGAATGGATGGCTGGATGGATGGATGTCCGGATGGATGGCTGGCTGGAGGGATAGATGGTTGGATGGATGGCTGGATGGATGCCTGGATGGATGGATGGCTGGATGGATGGCTGGCTGGAGGGATGGATGGATGGATGGATGGCTTGATGGATGGCTGGCTGGAGGGATGGAAAGATGGATGGATGGCTGGATGGATGGCTGGATGGATGGCTGGATGGATTGCTGTCTGGAGGAATGGATGGATTAATGAATGGCTGGACGGATGGCTGGATGGATGGAAGGCTGGATGGATGGCTGGCTGGAGGGATGGATGGATGGCTGGCTGAATGGATGGCTAGATCGATGGATGGCTGGATGGATGGCTGGCTGGAGGAATGGAGTCATGGATGGATGGCCGGATGGACGGCTGGAGGGATGGATGGATGGATGGATGGATGGATGGCTGGATGGATGGCTGGATGGAGGGATGGCTGGATGGTTGGCTGGCTGGAGGGATCGATGGATGGCTGGATGGATGGCTGGATGGAGGGATGGCTGGATGGATGGCTGGCTGGAGGGATGGATGGATGGATTATTGGCTGGATGGATGGCTGGATGGAGGGATGGCTGGATGGGTGGCTGGCTGGAGGGATGGATGGATGGATGGATGGATGGCTGGATGGAGGGATGACTGGCTGGAGTGACGGATGGATGGATGGCTGGATGGATGGCTGTATGTAGGGATGGCTGGACGGAAGGCTGGCTGGATGGATGGATGGCTGGATGGATGGATGGATGGACGGATGGATGGAGGGATGGCTGGATGGATGGCTGGCTGGAGGGATGGATGGATGGATGGATGGCTGGATGGATGGCTGGATGGAGGAATGGTTGGATGGATGGACTGCTGGAGGGATGGATGGCTGGATGGATGGCTGGAAGGATGGCTGGATGGATGGACGGCTGGATGGGCGATTGGCTGGAGGGATGGATGGATGGATGGCTGGATGGATGGCTGGCTGGAGGGATGGATGGATGGATGGATGGCTGGATGGATGGCTGGATGGATGGATGGCTGGATGGATGGATGGCTGGAGTGATGGATGGGTGGATGGTTCGATGGATGGCTGGTTGGATGGATGGCTGGATGGATGGCTGGCTGGAGGGATTGAAGGATGGATGGATGGCTGGATGGATGGCTGGATGGATGGCTGAATGGACGGATGGATGGATGGATGGCTGGATGGATGGCTGGATGGATGGATGGATGGATGGAAGGATGGATGGCTGGATGGATGGCTGGATGGATGGATGGCTGAATGGATGGCTGGCTGGTGGGATAGATGGATGGATGGCTGGCTGGAGGGATTGAAGGATGGATGGATGGCTGGATGGATGGCTGGATGGATGGCTGGATGGACGGATGGATGGATGGATGGCTGGATGGATGGATGGCTGGATGGATGGCTGGATGGATGGATGGATGGATGGATGGACGGATGGATGGATGGATGGCTGGATGGATGGCTGGATGGATGGCTGGATAGATGGATGGCTGGATGGCTGGCTGGCTTGAGAGATGGATGGATGGATGGGTGGCTGGGTGGATGGCTGGATGGATGGATGTCCGGATGGTTGGCTGGCTGGAGGGATGGATGGATGGATGGATGAATGATGGATGTCTGGATGGATGGATGGCTGGATGGATGGCTGGCTGGAGGGATGGATGCATGGATGGATGGCTGGATGGATGGCTGGATGGATGGATGGCTGGATGGATGGCTGGCTGGAGGGTTGAATGGATGGATGGCTGGATGGATGGCTGGATGGATTGTTTGCTGAAGGAATGGATGGATTAATGAATGGCTGGACGGATGACTGGATGGATGGCTGGCTGGAGGGATGGTTGAATGGATGTCTGGATGGATGGATGGCCGAATGGATGTCTGGCTGATGGGATGGATGAATGGATGAATGGCTAAATGGATGGCTGGATGGATGGATGGCTGGATGGAAGGTTCGCTGGAGGGATGGATGAATGGATAGATGGCTGGATGGATGGCGGGATGTATGGTTGGCTGGATGGGTGGCTGGCTGGGCGGATGGATTCATGGATGGATGGCTGGATGGATGGCTGGATGGATGGAGGAATGGATGGCTGGCCGGCTGGAAGTATGGATGGATGGATGAATGGCTGGATGGATGGCTGGATGGAGAGATGGATGAATGCATGGATCGCTGGATGGATGGCTGGATGGACGGATGGCTGGATTGATGGCTGGCTGGAGGGATGAATGGATGGATGGCTGGATGGATGGCTGGATGGATGGATGGCTGGATGAATGGCTTGCTGGAGGGATGGATGGATGGATGTATGGCTGGATGGATGGCTGGATGGATGGATGGCTGGATGATTGGCTGGCTGGAGGGATGGATGGGTGGATGGATGGCTGGATGGATGGCTGGATGGATGGATGGCTGGATGGATGGCTGGATGGATGGATGGATGGATAGCTGGATGGATGGATGGCCGGATGGATGGATGGCTGGATGGCTGGAAGGCTGGATGGATGGATTGCTGGTTGGATGGCTGGATGGATGGATGGATGGATGGATGGCTGGATGGATGGCTTGATGGAGGGATGGCTGGATGGAAGGCTGGCTGGAGTGACGGATGGATGGATGGCTGGATGGATGGCTATATGGAGGGATGACTGGATGGAAGGCTGGCCGGATGGATGGATGGGTTGATGGATGGATGGATGGACGGATGGATGGAGGGATGGCTGGATGGATGGCTGGCTGGAGGGATGGATGGATGGATGGATGGCTGGATGGATGGCTGGATGAAGGAATGGCTGGATGGATGGATTGCTGGAGGGATGGATGGCTGGATGGATGGCTGGATGGATGGCTGGATGGAAGGCTGGCTGGAGTGACGGATGGATGGATGGCTGGATGGATGGCTATATGGAGGGATGACTGGATGGAAGGCTGGCCGGATGTATGGATGGGTTGATGGATGGATGGATGGACGGATGGATGGAGGGATGGCTGGATGGATGGCTGGCTGGAGGGATGGATGGATGGATGGATGGCTGGATGTATGGCTGGATGAAGGAATGGCTGGATGGATGGATTGCTGGAGGGATGGATGGCTGGATGGATGGCTGGATGGATAGCTGGATGGATGGATGGCCGGATGGATGGATGGCTGGATGGCTGGAAGGCTGGATGGATAGATTGCTGGATGGATGGCTGGATGGATGGATGGATGGATGGATGGCTGGATGGATGGCTTGATGGAGGGATGGCTGGATGGAAGGCTGGCTGGAGTGACGGATGGATGGATGGCTGGATGGATGGCTATATGGAGGGATGACTGGATGGAAGGCTGGCCGGATGGATGGATGGGTTGATGGATGGATGGCTGGACGGATGGATGGAGGGATGGCTGGATGGATGGCTGGCTGGAGGGATGGATGGATGGATGGATGGCTGGATGGATGGCTGGATGAAGGAATGGCTGGATGGATGGATTGCTGGAGGGATGGATGGCTGGCTGGAGGGATGGATGGATGGTTGGATGGATGGCTGGATGGATGGCTGGATGGATGGATGGCTGGATGTATGGATGGCTGGAGTGATGGATGGGTGGATGGTTCGTTGGATGGATGGTTGGATGGATGGCTGGATGGATGGCTGGCTGGAGGGATGGAAGGATGGATGGAAGGCTGGATGGACGGCTGGATGGATGGCTGGATGTCTAGATGGCTGGCTGGATGGATGGATGGCTGGTTGGCTGGATGGATGGATGGAAGGCTGGATGGATGGATGGATGGACGGATGGATGGAGGGATGATGGATGGATGGATGGATGGCTGGATGGATGGCTGGATGGATGGATGGCTGGATGGATGGATGGCTGGATGGATGGCTGGCTGGAGGGATGGATGGATGGATGCATGGATGAATGGCTGGCTGGATGGATGGATGGATGGCTGGATGGAGGGATGGATGGATGGCTGGATGGATGGATGGACGGATGGATGGATGGCTGGATGGATGGCAGGTTGGATGGATGGCTGGATGGATGGCTGGCTGGAGGGATGGATGGATGGGTGGCTGGCTGGAGGGATGGATGGATGGATGGCTGGATGGATGGCTATATGGAGGGATGACTGGATGGAAGGCTGGCCGGATGGATGGATGGGTTGATGGATGGATGGATGGACGGATGGATGGAGGGATGGCTGGATGGATGGCTGGCTGGAGGGATGGATGGATGGATGGATGGCTGCATGGATGGCTGGATGAAGGAATGGCTGGATGGATGGATTGCTGGAGGGATGGATGGCTGGATGGATGGCTGGATGGATGGCTGGATGGAAGGCTGGCTGGAGTGACGGATGGATGGATGGCTGGATGGATGGCTATATGGAGGGATGACTGGATGGAAGGCTGGCCGGATGGATGGATGGGTTGATGGATGGATGGATGGACGGATGGATGGAGGGATGGCTGGATGGATGGCTGGCTGGAGGGATGGATGGATGGATGGATGGCTGGATGGATGGCTGGATGAAGGAATGGCTGGATGGATGGATTGCTGGAGGGATGGATGGCTGGATGGATGGCTGGATGGATGGCTGGATGGATGGCTGGATGGATGGATGGCTGGATGGATGGCTGGATGGATGGATGGATGGATAGCTGGATGGATGGATGGCCGGATGGATGGATGGCTGGATGGCTGGAAGGCTGGATGGATAGATTGCTGGATGGATGGCTGGATGGATGGATGGATGGATGGATGGCTGGATGGATGGCTTGATGGAGGGATGGCTGGATGGAAGGCTGGCTGGAGTGACGGATGGATGGATGGCTGGATGGATGGCTATATGGAGGGATGACTGGATGGAAGGCTGGCCGGATGGAAGGATGGGTTGATGGATGGATGGATGGACGGATGGATGGAGGGATGGCTGGATGGATGGCTGGCTGGAGGGATGGATGGATGGATGGATGGCTGGATGGATGGCTGGATGAAGGAATGGCTGGATGGATGGATTGCTGGAGGGATGGATGGCTGGCTGGAGGGATGGATGGATGGTTGGATGGATGGCTGGATGGATGGCTGGATGGATGGATGGCTGGATGTATGGATGGCTGGAGTGATGGATGGGTGGATGGTTCGATGGATGGATGGTTGGATGGATGGCTGGATGGATGGCTGGCTGGAGGGATGGAAGGATGGATGGAAGGCTGGATGGACGGCTGGATGGATGGCTGGATGTCTAGATGGCTGGCTGGATGGATGGATGGCTGGTTGGCTGGATGGATGGATGGAAGGCTGGATGGATGGATGGATGGACGGATGGATGGAGGGATGATGGATGGATGGATGGATGGCTGGATGGATGGCTGGATGGATGGATGGCTGGATGGATGGATGGCTGGATGGATGGCTGGCTGGAGGGATGGATGGATGGATGCATGGATGAATGGCTGGCTGGATGGATGGATGGATGGCTGGATGGAGGGATGGATGGATGGCTGGATGGATGGATGGACGGATGGATGGATGGCTGGATGGATGGCAGGTTGGATGGATGGCTGGATGGATGGCTGGCTGGAGGGATGGATGGATGGGTGGCTGGCTGGAGGGATGGATGGATGGATGGCTGGATGGATGGCTGGATAGATGGATGGCTGGGTGGCTGGCTGGCTGGAGAGATGGATGGATGGATGGGTGGCTGAATGGATGGCTGGATGGATGGATGTCCGGATGGATGGCTGGCTGAAGGGATAGATGGTTGGATGGATGGCTGGATGGATGTCTGGATGGATGGATGGCTGGATGGATGGCTGGCTGGAGGGATGGATGGATGGATGGATGGCTGGATGGATGGCTGGCTGGAGGGATGGATGGATGGATGGATAGCTGGATGGATGCTGGATGGATGGCTGGATGGATTGCTGGCTGGAGGAATGGATGGATTAATGAATGGCTGAACGGATGGCTGGATGGATGGAAGGCTGGATGGATGGCTGGCTGGAGGGATGGATGGATGGCTGGCTGAATGGATGGCTAGATCGATGGATGGCTGGATGGATGGCTGGCTGGAGGAATGGAGTCATGGATGGATGGCCGGATGGACGGCTGGATGGAAGGATGGCTGGATGCATGGCTGGCTGGAGGGATGGATTGATGGATGGTTGTCTGGATGGCTGGCTGGATGGATGGATGGCTCGATGGATGGCTGGCTGGAAGGATGGATGGATGGATAGCTGGATGGATGGCTGGATGGAGGGATGGCTGGATGGTTGGCTGGCTGGAGGGATCGATGGATGGCTGGATGGATGGCTGGATGGAGGGATGGCTGGATGGATGGCTGGCTGGAGGGATGGATATATGGATTATTGGCTGGATGGATGGCTGGATGGAGGGATGGTTGAATGGATGTCTGGATGGATGGATGGCCGAATGGATGTCTGGCTGATGGGATGGATGAATGGATGAATGGCTAAATGGATGGCTGGATGGATGGATGGCTGGATGGAAGGTTCGCTGGAGGGATGGATGAATGGATAGATGGCTGGATGGATGGCGGGATGTATGGTTGGCTGGATGGGTGGCTGGCTGGGCGGATGGATTCATGGATGGATGGCTGGATGGATGGCTGGATGGATGGAGGAATGGATGGCTGGCCGGCTGGAGGTATGGATGGATGGATGAATGGCTGGATGGATGGCTGGATGGAGAGATGGATGAATGCATGGATCGCTGGATGGATGGCTGGATGGACGGATGGCTGGATTGATGGCTGGCTGGAGGGATGAATGGATGGATGGCTGGATGGATGGCTGGATGGATGGATGGCTGGATGAATGGCTTGCTGGAGGGATGGATGGATGGATGTATGGCTGGATGGATGGCTGGATGGATGGATGGCTGGATGATTGGCTGGCTGGAGTGATGGATGGGTGGATGGATGGCTGGATGGATGGCTGGATGGATGGATGGCTGGATGGATGGCTGGATGGATGGATGGATGGATAGCTGGATGGATGGATGGCCGGATGGATGGATGGCTGGATGGCTGGAAGGCTGGATGGATGGATTGCTGGATGGATGGCTGGATGGATGGATGGATGGATGGATGGCTGGATGGATGGCTTGATGGAGGGATGGCTGGATGGAAGGCTGGCTGGAGTGACGGATGGATGGATGGCTGGATGGATGGCTATATGGAGGGATGACTGGATGGAAGGCTGGCCGGATGGATGGATGGGTTGATGGATGGATGGATGGACGGATGGATGGAGGGATGGCTGGATGGATGGCTGGCTGGAGGGATGGATGGATGGATGGATGGCTGGATGGATGGCTGGATGAAGGAATGGCTGGATGGATGGATTGCTGGAGGGATGGATGGCTGGATGGATGGCTGGATGGATGGCTGGATGGAAGGCTGGCTGGAGTGACGGATGGATGGATGGCTGGATGGATGGCTATATGGAGGGATGACTGGATGGAAGGCTGGCCGGATGTATGGATGGGTTGATGGATGGATGGATGGACGGATGGATGGAGGGATGGCTGGATGGATGGCTGGCTGGAGGGATGGATGGATGGATGGATGGCTGGATGTATGGCTGGATGAAGGAATGGCTGGATGGATGGATTGCTGGAGGGATGGATGGCTGGATTGATGGCTGGATGGATGGCTGGATGGATGGCTGGATGGATGGATGGCTGGATGGATGGCTGGATGGATGGATGGATGGATAGCTGGATGGATGGATGGCCGGATGGATGGATGGCTGGATGGCTGGAAGGCTGGATGGATAGATTGCTCGATGGATGGCTGGATGGATGGATGGATGGATGGCTGGATGGATGGCTTGATGGAGGGATGGCTGGATGGAAGGCTGGCTGGAGTGACGGATGGATGGATGGCTGGATGGATGGCTATATGGAGGGATGACTGGATGGAAGGCTGGCCGGATGGATGGATGGGTTGATGGATGGATGGATGGACGGATGGATGGAGGGATGGCTGGATGGATGGCTGGCTGGAGGGATGGATGGATGGATGGATGGCTGGATGGATGGCTGGATGAAGAAATGGCTGGATGGATGGATTGCTGGAGGGATGGATGGCTGGCTGGAGGGATGGATGGATGGTTGGATGGCTGGATGGATGGATTGCTGGAGGGATGGATGGCTGGCTGGAGGGATGGATGGATGGTTGGATGGATGGCTGGATGGATGGCTGGATGGATGGATGGCTGGATGTATGGATGGCTGGAGTGATGGATGGGTGGATGGTTCGATGGATGGATGGTTGGATGGATGGCTGGATGGATGGCTGGCTGGAGGGATGGAAGGATGGATGGAAGGCTGGATGGACGGCTGGATGGATGGCTGGATGTCTAGATGGCTGGCTGGATGGATGGATGGCTGGTTGGCTGGATGGATGGATGGAAGGCTGGATGGATGGATGGATGGACGGATGGATGGAGGGATGATGGATGGATGGATGGATGGCTGGATGGATGGCTGGATGGATGGATGGCTGGATGGATGGATGGCTGGATGGATGGCTGGCTGGAGGGATGGATGGATGGATGGATGCATGGATGAATGGCTGGCTGGATGGATGGATGGATGGCTGGATGGAGGGATGAATGGATGGCTGGATGGATGGATGGACGGATGGATGGATGGCTGGATGGATGGCAGGTTGGATGGATGGCTGGATGGATGGCTGGCTGGAGGGATGGATGGATGGGTGGCTGGCTGGAGGGATGGATGGATGGATGGCTGGATGGATGGCTGGATAGATGGATGGCTGGATGGCTGGCTGGCTGGAGAGATGGATGGATGGATGGGTGGCTGAATGGATGGCTGGATGAAGGAATGGCTGGATGGATGGATTGCTGGAGGGATGGATGGCTGGATGGATGGCTGGATGGATGGCTGGATGGAAGGCTATATGGAGGGATGACTGGATGGAAGGCTGGCCGGATGGATGGATGGGTTGATGGATGGATGGATGGACGGATGGATGGAGGGATGGCTGGATGGATGGCTGGCTGGAGGGATGGATGGATGGTTGGATGGATGGCTGGATGGATGGCTGGATGGATGGATGGCTGGATGTATGGATGGCTGGAGTGATGGATGGGTGGATGGTTCGATGGATGGATGGTTGGATGGATGGCTGGATGTCTAGATGGCTGGCTGGATGGATGGATGGCTGGTTGGCTGGATGGATGGATGGAAGGCTGGATGGATGGATGGATGGACGGATGGATGGAGGGATGATGGATGGATGGATGGATGGCTGGATGGATGGCTGGATGGATGGATGGCTGGATGGATGGATGGCTGGATGGATGGCTGGCTGGAGGGATGGATGGATGGATGGATGCATGGATGAATGGCTGGCTGGATGGATGGATGGATGGCTGGATGGAGGGATGGATGGATGGCTGGATGGATGGATGGACGGATGGATGGATGGCTGGATGGATGGCAGGTTGGATGGATGGCTGGATGGATGGCTGGCTGGAGGGATGGATGGATGGGTGGCTGGCTGGAGGGATGGATGGATGGATGGCTGGATGGATGGCTGGATAGATGGATGGCTGGATGGCTGGCTGGCTGGATAGATGGATGGATGGATGGGTGGCTGAATGGATGGCTGGATGGATGGATGTCCGGATGGATGGCTGGCTGAAGGGATAGATGGTTGGATGGATGGCTGGATGGATGTCTGGATGGATGGATGGCTGGATGGATGGCTGGCTGGAGGGATGGATGGATGGATGGCTGGATGGATGGCTGGCTGGAGGGATGGATGGATGGATGGATAGCTGGATGGATGGCTGGATGGATGGCTGGATGGATTGCTGGCTGGAGGAATGGATGGATTAATGAATGGCTGAACGGATGGCTGGATGGATGGAAGGCTGGATGGATGGCTGGCTGGAGGGATGGATGGATGGCTGGCTGAATGGATGGCTAGATCGATGGATGGCTGGATGGATGGCTGGCTGGAGGAATGGAGTCATGGATGGATGGCCGGATGGACGGCTGGATGGAAGGATGGCTGGACGCATGGCTGGCTGGAGGGATGGATTGATGGATGGTTGTCTGGATGGCTGGCTGGATGGATGGATGGCTCGATGGATGGCTGGCTGGAAGGATGGATGGATGGATGGATGGATAGCTGGATGGATGGCTGGATAGAGGGATGGCTGGATGGTTGGCTGGCTGGAGGGATCGATGGATGGCTGGATGGATGGCTGGATGGAGGGATGGCTGGATGGATGGCTGGCTGGAGGGATGGATGGATGGATTATTGGCTGGATGGATGGCTGGATGGAGGGATGGCTGGATGGGTGGCTGGCTGGAGGGATGGATGGTTGGCTGGATGGATGGCTGGATGGAGGGATGACTGGCTGGAGTGACGGATGGATGGATGGCTGGATGGATGGCTGTATGGAGGGATGGCTGGATGGAAGGATGGATGGATGGATAAATGGCTGGATGGATGGATGGATGGACGGATGGATGGAGGAATGGCTGGATGGATGGCTGGCTGGAGGGATGGATGGATGGATGGATGGCTGGATGGATGGCTGGATGGAGGAATGGTTGGATGGATGGACTGCTGGAGGGATGGATGGCTGGATGGATAGCTGGATGGATGGCTGGATGGATGGACGGCTGGATGGGCGATTGGCTGGAGGGATGGATGGATGGATGGCTGGATGGATGGCTGGCTGGAGTGATGGATGGATGGATGGCTGGATGGATGGCTGGATGGATGGATGGCTGGATGGATGGATGGCTGGAGTGATGGATGGGTGGATGGTTCGATGGATGGCTGGTTGGATGGATGGCTGGATGGATGGATGGCTGGCTGGAGGGATTGAAGGATGGCTGGATGGCTGGATGGATGGCTGGATGGATGGCTGGATGGACGGATGGACGGATGGACGGATGGATGGATGGATGGCTGGATGGATGGCTGGATGGATGGATGGATGGCTGGATGGATGGCTGGATGGATGGCTGGATGGATGGATGGCTGGATGGATGGCTGGCTGGAGGGATAGATGGATGGATGGCTGGCTGGATGGATGGCTGGATGGATGGCTGGATGGATGGCTGGATAGATGGATGGCTGGATGGCTGGCTGGCTTGAGAGATGGATGGATGGATGGGTGGCTGGGTGGATGGCTGGATGGATGTATGTCCGGATGGTTGGCTGGCTGGAGGGATGGATGGATGGATGGATGGCTGGATGGATGTCTGGATGGATGGATGGCTGGATGGATGGCTGGCTGGAGGGATGGATGGATGGCTGGATGGATGGCTGGATGGATGGATGGCTGGATGGATGGCTGGCTGGAGGGATGGATGAATGTATGTCTGGATGGATGAATGGCCGAATGGATGTCTGGCTGATGGAATGGATGGATGGATGGATGGCTAAATGGATGGCTGGATGGATGGATGGCTGGATGGATGGTTCGCTGGAGGGATGGATGAATGGATAGATGGCTGGATGGATGGCGGGATGGCTGGTTGGCTGGATGGGTGGCTGGCTGGGCGGATGGATTGATGGATGGATGGCTGGATGGATGGCTGGATGGATGGATGAATGGATGGCTGGCCGGCTGGAGGTATGGATGGATGGATGAATGGCTGGATGGATGGCTGGATGGAGAGATGGATGAATGCATGGATGGCTGGATGGATGGCTGGATGGACGGGTGGCTGGATTGATGGCTGGCGGGAGGGATGAATGGATGGATGGCTGGATGGATGGCTGGATGGATGGATGGCTGGATGAATGGCTTGCTCGAGGGATGGATGGATGGAGGGATGGATGGATGGTTGGCTGGCTGGAGGAATGGATGGATGGCTGGATGGATGGCTGGATGGAGGGATGGCTGGATGGATGGCTGGCTGGAGGGATGGATGGATGGATTATTGGCTGGATGGATGGCTGGATGGAGGGATGGCTGGATGGGTGGCTGGCTGGAGGGATGGATGGATGGCTGGATGGATGGCTGGATGGAGGGATGACTGGCTGGAGTGACGGATGGATGGATGGCTGGATGGATGGCTGTATGGAGGGATGGCTGGATGGAAGGCTGGATGGATGGATGGCTGGATGGATGGATGGATGGACGAATGGATGGAGGGATGGCTGGATGGATATCTGGCTGGAGGGATGGATGGATGGATGGATGGCTGGATGGATGGCTGGATGGAGGAATGGATGGATGGATGGATTGCTGGAGGGATGGATGGCTGGATGGATGGCTGGATGGATGGCTGGATGGATGGGCGGCTGGATGGCCGATTGGCTGGATGGATGGATGGATGGATGGCTGGATGGATGGCTGGCTGGAGGGATGGATGGATGGATGGATGGATGGATGGCTGGATGGATGGCTGGATGGATGGATGGCTGGATGGATGGATGGCTGGAGTGATGGATGGGTGGATGGTTCGATGGATGGCTGGTTGAATGGATGGCTGGATGGATGGCTGGCTGGAGGGATTGAAGGATGGATGGATGGCTGGATGGATGGCTGGATGGATGGCTGGATGGACGGATGGATGGATGGATGGCTGGATGGATGGCTGGATGGATGGATGGATGGATGGATGGCTGGCTGGAGGGATAGATGGATGGATGGCTGGCTGGAGGGATGGCTGGATGGATGGCTGGCTGGATGGCTGGATAGATGGATGGCTTGATGGATGGCTGGCTGGAGGGATGGATGGATGGATTATTGGCTGGATGGATGGCTGGATGGAGGGATGGCTGTATGGGTGGCTGGCTGGAGGGATGGATGGATGGCTGGATGGACGGCTGGATGGAGGGATGGCTGGCTGGATGGATGACTGGATGGATGGCTGGAAGAATGGATGGCTGAATGTATGGCTGGCTGGAGAGATGGATGAATGGTTGGATGGTTGGATGGATGGTTGGATGGAGGGATGGCTGGATGGATGACTGGCTGGAGGGATGGATGGATGGATGGATGGCTGGATGGGTGGCTGTATGGATGGATGGCTGGATGGATGGCTGGCTGGAGGGAAGGATGGATGGATGGATTGCTGGCTGGAGGGATGGAAGGATGGATGGAAGGCTGGATGGACGGCTGGATGGATGGCTGGATGTCTGGTTGGCTGGCTGGATGGATGGAAGACTGGTTGGCTGGCTGGAGGGATGGATGGATGGATGGATGCATGGATGAATGGCTGGCTGAATGGATGGATGGATGGCTGGATGGATGGCTGGATCGATGGCTGGATGGATGGATGGACGGATGGATGGATGGCTGGATGGATGGCGGGATGGATGGATGGCTGGATGGATGGCTGGCTGGAGGGATGGATGGATGGATGGCTGGCTGGAGGGATGGATGGATGGATGGCTGGATGGATGGCTGGATAGGTGGATGGCTGGATGGCTGGCTGGCTGGAGAGATGGAGGGATGGAGGGGTGGCTGGATGGGTGTCTGGATGGATGGATGGCTGGATGGATGGCTGGCTGGAGGGATGGATGGATGGATGGATGACTGGATGGATGGCTGGAAGAATGGATGGCTGAATGTATGGCTGGCTGGAGAGATGAATGAATGGTTGGATGGCTGGATGGATGGTTGGATGGAGGGATGGCTGGATGCATGGCTGGCTGGAGGGAAGGATGGATGGATGGATGGCTGGATCGATGGCTGGATGGATGGTTGGCTGGATGGACGGCTGGCTGGAGTGACGGATGGATGGCTGGATGGATGGTTGGATGGATGGATGGCTGGATGGATGGCTGGCAGGAGGGATGGATGGATGGATGGATGGCTGGATGGATGGCTGGATGGATGGATGGCTGGATGGATGGCTGGCTGGAGGGATGGATGAATGTATGTCTGGATGGATGGATGGCCGAATGTATGTCTGGCTGATGGGATGGATGGATGGATGGATGGCTAAATGGATGGCTGGATGGATGGATGGCTGGATGGATGGTTCGCTGGAGGGATGGATGAATGGATAGATGGCTGGATGGATGGCGGGATGGCTGGTTGGCTGGATGGGTGGCTGGCTGGGCGGATGGATTGATGGATGGATGGCTGGATGGATGGCTGGATGGATGGATGAATGGATGGCTGGCCGGCTGGAGGTATGGATGGATGGATGAATGGCTGGATGGATGGCTGGATGGAGAGATGGATGAATGCATGGATGGCTGGATGGATGGCTGGATGGACGGATGGCTGGATTGATGGCTGGCGGGATGGATGAATGGATGGATGGCTGGATGGATGGCTGGATGGATGGATGGCTGGATGAATGGCTTGCTGGAGGGATGGATGGATGGAGGGATAGATGGATGGTTGGCTGGCTGGAGGAATGGATGGATGGCTGGATGGATGGCTGGATGGAGGGATGGCTGGATGGATGGCTGGCTGGAGGGATGGATGGATGGATTATTGGCTGGATGGATGGCTGGATGGAGGGATGGCTGGATGGGTGGCTGGCTGGAGGGATGGATGGATGGCTGGATGGATGGCTGGATGGAGGGATGACTGGCTGGAGTGACGGATGGATGGATGGCTGGATGGATGGCTGTATGGAGGGATGGCTGGATGGAAGGCTGGATGGATGGATGGCTGGATGGATGGATGGATGGACGGATGGATGGAGGGATGGCTGGATGGATATCTGGCTGGAGGGATGGATGGATGGATGGATGGCTGGATGGATGGCTGGATGGAGGAATGGTTGGATGGATGGATTGCTGGAGGGATGGATGGCTGGATGGATGGCTGGATGGATGGCTGGATGGATGGGCGGCTGGATGGGCGATTGGCTGGAGGGATGGATGGATGGATGGCTGGATGGATGGCTGGCTGGAGGGATGGATGGATGGATGGATGGATGGATGGATGGATGGATGGATGGATGGCTGGATGGATGGATGGCTGGATGGATGGATGGCTGGAGTGATGGATGGGTGGATGGTTCGATGGATGGCTGGTTGAATGGATGGCTGGATGGATGGCTGGCTGTAGGGATTGAAGGATGGATGGATGGCTGGATGGATGGCTGGATGGATGGCTGGATGGACGGATGGATGGATGGATGGCTGGATGGATGGCTGGATGGATGGATGGATGGATGGATGGCTGGCTGGAGGGATAGATGGATGGATGGCTGGCTGGAGGGATGGATGGATGGCTGACTGGATGGCTGGATAGATGGGTGGCTGGATGGCTGGCTGGCTGGAGAGATGGATGGATGGATGGGTGGCTGGGTGGATGGCTGGATGGATGGATGTCCGGATGGTTGGCTGGCTGGAGGGATGGATGGATGGCTGGATGGACGGCTGGAGGGATGGATGGATGGCTGGATGGATGGCTGGATGGAGGGATGGCTGGATGGATGGCTGGCTGGAGGGATGGATGGATGGATGAATGGCCGAATGGATGGCTGGATGGATGGCTGGCTGGAGGGATGAAAGGATGGATGGAAGGCTGGGTGGACGGCTGGATGGATGGCTGGATGTCTGGATGGCTGGCTGGTTGGCTGGATGGATGGATGGAAGGCTGGATGGATGGATGGATGGACGGATGGATGGAGGGATGGATGGATGGATGGATGGCTGGAGGGATGGCTGGATTGATGGATGGCTGGATGGATGGATGGCTGGATGGATGGCTGGCTGGAGGGATGGATGGATGGATGGATGCATAGATGAATGGCTGGCTGGATGGATGGATGGATGGCTGGATGGATGGCTGGATGGATGGCTGGACGGATGGATGGACGGATGGATGGATGGTTGGATGGATGGCGGGATGGATGGATGGCTGGATGGATGGCTGGCTGGAGGGATGGATGGATGGATGGCTGGCTGGAGGGATGGATGGATGGATGGCTGGATGGATGGCTGGATAAATGGATGGCTGGATGGCTGGCTGGCTGGAGAGATGGATGGATGGATGGGTGGCTGAATGGATGGCTGGATGGATGGATGTCCGGATGGATGGCTGGCTGGAGGGATAGATGGTTGGATGGATGGCTGGATGGATGTCTGGATGGATGGATGGCTGGATGGATGGCTGGCTGGAGGGATGGATGGATGGATGGATGGCTGGATGGATGGCTGGCTGGAGGGATGGATGGATGGATGGATGGCTGGATGGATGGCTGGATGGATTGCTGGCTGGAGGAATGGATGGATTAATGAATGGCTGGACGGATGGCTGGATGGATGGAAGGCTGGATGGATGGCTGGCTGGAGGGATGGATGGATGGCTGGCTGAATGGATGGCTAGATCGATGGATGGCTGGATGGATGGCTTGCTGGAGGAATGGAGTCATGGATGGATGGCCGGATGGACGGCTGGATGGAAGGATGGCTGGATGCATGGCTGGCTGGAGGGATGGATTGATGGATAGTTGTCTGGATGGCTGGCTGGATGGATGGATGGCTCGATGGATGGCTGGCTGGAGGGATGGATGGATGGATGGATGGATGGCTGGATGGATGGCTGGATGTAGGGATGGCTGGTTGGTTGGCTGGCTGGAGGAATGGATGGATGGCTGGATGGATGGCTGGATGGAGGGATGGCTGGATGGATGGCTGGCTGGAGGGATGGATGGATGGATTATTGGCTGAATGGATGGCTGGAGGGAGGGATGGCTGGATGGGTGGCTGGCTGGAGGGATGGATGGATGGCTGGATGGATGGCTGGATGGAGGGATGACTGGCTGGAGTGACGGATGGATGGATGGCTGGATGGATGGCTGTATGGAGGGATGGCTGGATGGAAGGCTGGATGGATGGATGGCTAGATGGGTGGATGGATGGACGGATGGATGGAGGGATGGCTGGATGGATATCTGGCTGGAGGGATGGATGGATGGATGGATGGCTGGATGGATGGCTGGATGGAGGAATGGTTGGATGGATGGATTGCTGGAGGGATGGATGGCTGGATGGATGGCTGGATGGATGGCTGGATGGATGGACGGCTGGATGGGCGATTGGCTGGAGGGATGGATGGATGGATGGCTGGATGGATGGCTGGCTGGAGGAATGGATGGATGGATGGATGGATGGATGGATGGATGGATGGATGGATGGCTGGATGGATGGCTGGATGGATGGATGGCTGGATGGATGGATGGCTGGAGTGATGGATGGGTGGATGGTTCGATGGATGGCTGGTTGAATGGATGGCTGGATGGATGGCTGGCTGGAGGGATTGAAGGTTGGATGGGTGGCTGGATGGATGGCTGGATGGATGGCTGGATGGACGGATGGATGGATGGATGGCTGGATGGATGGCTGGATGGATGGATGGATGGATGGATGGCTGGCTGGAGGGATAGATGGATGGATGGCTGGCTGGAGGGATGGCTGGATGAATGGCTGGCTGGATGGCTGGATAGATGAATGGCTGGATGGCTGGCTGGCTGGAGAGATGGATGGATGGATGGGTGGCTGGGTGGATGGCTGGAAGAATGGATGTCCGTATGGTTGGCTGGCTGGAGGGATGGATGGATGGCTGGATGGATGTCTGGATGGATGGATGGCTGGATGGATGGCTGGCTGGAGGGATGGATGGATGGATGGATGGCTGGATGGATGGCTGGATGGATGGATGGCTGGATGGATGGCTGGCTGGAGGGATGGATGGATGGATGGCTGGATGGATGGCTGGATGGATTGTTTGCTGGAGGAATGGATGGATTAATGAATGGCTGGACGGATGGCTGGATGCATGGAAGGCTGGATGGATGGCTGGCTGGAGGGATGGATGGATGGATGGCTGAATGGATGGCTAGATCGATGGATGGTTGGATGGATGGCTGGATGGCGGAATGGAGTCATGGATGGATGGCCGGATGGACGGCTGGATGGAAGGATGGCTGGATGCATGGCTGGCTGGAGGGATGGATTGATGGATGGATGGCTGGATGGCTGGCTGGGTTGATGGATGGCTCGATGGATGGCTGGCTGGACGGATGGATGGATGGATGGCTGGATGGATGGCTGGATGGAGGGATGGCTGGATGGTTGGCTGGCTGGAGGGAAGGATGGATGGCTGGATTGATGGCTGGATTGTTTGGTGGCTGGATGGATGGCTGGCTGGAGGGATGGATGGATGGATGATTGGCTGGATGGATGGCTGGATGGAGGGATGGCTGTATGGGTGGCTGGCTGGAGGGATGGGTGGATGGCTGGATGGACGGCTGGATGGAGGCATGGCTGGCTGGATGGATGACTGGATGGATGGCTGGAAGAATGGATGGCTGAATGTATGGCTGGCTGGAGAGATGGATGAATGGTTGGATGGCTGGATGGATGGTTGGATGGAGGGATGGCTGGATGGATGACTGGCTGGAGGGATGGATGGATGGATGGATGGCTGGATGGGTGGCTGTATGGATGAATGGCTGGATGGATGGCTGGTTGGAGGGAAGGATGGATGGATGGATGGCTGGCTGGAGGGATGGAAGGATGGATGGAAGGCTGGATGGACGGCTGGATGGATGGCTGGATGTCTGGATGGCTGGCTGGATGGATGGATGGCTGGTTGGCTGGATGGATGGATGGAAGGCTGGATGGATGGATGGATGGATGGACGGATGGATGGAGGGATGGATGGATGGATGGATGGCTGGATGGATGGCTGGATGGCTGGATGGATGGATGGCTGGATGGATGGCTGGCTGGAGGGATAGATGGATGGATGGATGCATGGATGAATGGCTGGCTGGATGGATGGATGGATGGCTGGATGGATGGCTGGATGGATGGCTGGATGGATGGATGGACGGATGGATGGATGGCTGGATGGATGGCGGGATGGATGGATGGCTGGATGGATGGCTGGCTGGAGGGATGGATGGATGGATGGCTGGCTGGAGGGATGGATGGATGGATGGCTGGATGGATGGCTGGATAGATGGATGGCTGGATGGCTGGCTGGCTGGAGAGATGGAGGGATGGAGGGGTGGCTGGATGGATGTCTGGATGGATGGATGGCTGGATGGATGGCTGGCTGGAGGGATGGATGGATGGATGGATGACTGGATGGATGGCTGGAAGAATGGATGGCTGAATGTATGGCTGGCTGGAGAGATGGATGAATGGTTGGATGGCTGGATGGATGGTTGGATGGAGGGATGGCTGGATGGATGACTGGCTGGAGGGATGAATGGATGGATGGATGGCTGGATGGGTGGCTGTATGGATGGATGGCTGGATGGATGGCTGGCTGGAGGGAAGGATGGATGGATGGATGGCTGGATCGATGGCTGGATGGATGGTTGGCTGGATGGATGGCTGGCTGGAGGGACGGATGGATGGCTGGATGGATGGTTGGATGGATGGATGACTGGATGGATGGCTGGCAGGAGGGATGGATGGATGGATGGATGGCTGGATGGATGGCTGGATCGATGGATGGCTGGATGGATGGCTGGCTGGAGGGATGGATGAATGTATGTCTGGATGGATGGATGGCCGAATGAGTGTCTGGCTGATGGGATGGATGGATGGCTAAATGGATGGCTGGATGGATGGATGGCTGGATGGATGGTTCGCTGGAGGGATGGATGAATGGATAGATGGCTGGATGGATGGCGGGATGGCTGGTTGGCTGGATGGGTGGCTGGCTGGGCGGATGGATTGATGGATGGATGGATGGCTGGATGGATGGCTGGATGGATGGATGAATGGATGGCTGGCCGGCTGGAGGTATGGATGGATGGATGAATGGCTGGATGGATGGCTGGATGGAGAGATGGATGAATGCATGGATGGCTGGATGGATGGCTGGATGGACGGATGGCTGGATTGATGGCTGGCGGGAGGGCTGAATGGATGGATGGCTGGATGGATGGCTGGAATAATGGATGGCTGGATGAATGGCTTGCTGGAGGGATGGATGGGTGGAGGGATGGATGGATGGTTGGCTGGCTGGAGGAATGGATGGATGGCTGGATGGATGGCTGGATGGAGGGATGGCAGGATGGATGGCTGGCTGGAGGGATGGATGGATGGATTATTGGCTGGATGGATGGCTGGATGGAGGGATGGCTGGATGGGTGGCTGGCTGGAGGGATGGATGGATGGATGGATGGCTGGATGGATGGCTGGATGGATGGCTGGATGGATTGCTGGCTGGAGGAATGGATGGATTAATGAATGGCTGGACGGATGGCTGGATGGATGGAAGGCTGGATGGATGGCTGGCTGGAGGGATGGATGGATGGCTGGCTGAATGGATGGCTAGATCGATGGATGGCTGGATGGATGGCTTGCTGGAGGAATGGAGTCATGGATGGATGGCCGGATGGACGGCTGGATGGAAGGATGGCTGGATGCATGGCTGGCTGGAGGGATGGATTGATGGATGGTTGTCTGGATGGCTGGCTGGATGGATGGATGGCTGGATGGATGGCTGGCTGGAGGGATGGATGGATGGATGGATGGATGGCTGGATGGATGGCTGGATGGAGGGATGGCTGGATGGTTGGCTGCCTGGAGGAATGGATGGATGGCTGGATGGATGGCTGGATGGAGGGATGGCTGGATGGATGGCTGGCTGGAGGGATGGATGGATGGATTATTGGCTGGATGGATGGCTGGATGGAGGGATGGCTGGATGGGTGGCTGGCTGGAGGGATGGATGGATGGCTGGATGGATGGCTGGATGGAGGGATGACTGGCTGGAGTGACGGATGGATGGATGGCTGGATGGATGGCTGTATGGAGGGATGGCTGGATGGAAGGCTGGATGGATGGATGGCTGGATGGATGGATGGATGGACGGATGGATGGAGGGATGGCTGGATGGATATCTGGCTGGAGGGATGGATGGATGGATGGATGGCTGGATGGATGGCTGGATGGAGGAATGGTTGGATGGATGGATTGCTGGAGGGATGGATGGCTGGATGGATGGCTGGATGGATGGCTGGATGGATGGGCGGCTGGATGGGCGATTGGCTGGAGGGATGAATGGATGGATGGCTGGATGGATGGCTGGCTGGAGGGATGGATGGATGGATGGATGGATGGATGGATGGATGGCTGGATGGATGGCTGGATGGATGGATGGCTGGATTGATGGATGGCTGGAGTGATGGATGGGTGGATGGTTCGATGGATGGCTGGTTTAATGGATGGCTGGTTGGATGGCTGGCTGGAGGGATTGAAGGATGGATGGATGGCTGGATGGATGGCTGGATGGATGGCTGGATGGACGGATGGATGGATGGCTGGCTGGATGGATGGCTGGATGGATGGATGGATGGATGGATGGCTGGCTGGAGGGATAGATGGATGGATGGCTGGCTGGAGGGATGGCTGGATGGATGGATGGCTGGATGGCTGGATAGATGGATGGCTGGATGGCTGGCTGGCTGGAGAGATGGATGGATGGGTGGCTGGGTGGATGGCTGGATGGATGGATGTCCGGATGGTTAGCTGGCTGGAGGGATGGATGGATGGCTGGATGGATGTCTGGATGGATGGATGGCTGGATGGATGGCTGGCTGGAGGGATGGATGGATGGATGGATGGCTGGATGGATGGCTGGATGGATGGATGGCTGGATGGATGGCTGGCTGGAGGTATGGATGGATGGATGGCTGAAAGGATGGCTGGATGGATGGCTGGATGGATTGTTTGCTGGAGGAATGGATGGATTAATGAATGGCTGGACCGATGGCTGGATGGATGGAAGGCTGGATGGATGGCTGGCTGGAGGGATGGATGGATGGATGGCTGAATGGATGGCTAGATCGATGGATGGTTGGATGGATGGCTGGCTGGAGGAATGGAGTCATCGATGGATGGCCGGATGGACGGCTGGATGGAAGGATGGCTGGATGCATGGCTGGCTGGAGGGATGGATTGATGGATGGATGGCTGGATGGCTGGCTGGGTTGATGGATGGCTCGATGGATGGCTGGCTGGACGGATGGATGGATGGATGGCTGGATGGATGGCTGGATGGAGGGATGGCTGGATGGTTGGCTGGCTGGAGGGATGGATGGATGGCTGGATTGATGGCTGGATGGTGGGGAGGCTGGATGGATGGCTGGCTGGAGGGATGGATGGATGGATTATTGGCTGGATGGATGGCTGGATGGAGGGATGGCTGTATGGGTGGCTGGCTGGAGGGATGGATGGATGGCTGGATGGACGGCTGGATGGAGGGATGGCTGGCTGGATGGATGACTGGATGGATGGCTGGAAGAATGGATGGCTGAATGTATGGCTGACTGGAGAGATGGATGAATGGTTGGATGGCTGGATGGATGGTTGGATGGAGGGATGGCTGGATGGATGACTGGCTGGAGGGATGGATGGATGGATGGATGGCTGGATGGGTGGCTGTATGGATGGATGGCTGGATGGATGGCTGGCTGGAGGGAAGGATGGATGGATGGATGGCTGGCTGGAGGGATGGAAGGATGGATTGAAGGCTGGATGGACGGCTGGATGGATGGCTGGATGTCTGGATGGCTGGCTGGATGGATGGATGGCTGGTTGGCTGGATGGATGGATGGAAGGCTGGATGGATGGATGGATGGACGGATGGATGGAGGGATGGATGGATGGATGGATGGCTGGATGGATGGCTGGATGGATGGATTGCTGGCTGGAGGGATGGATGGATGGATGGATGCATGGATGAATGGCTGGCTGGATGGATGGGTGGATGGCTGGATGGATGGCTGGATGGATGGCTGGATGGATGGATGGACGGATGGAAGGATGGCTGGATGGATGGAGGGATGGATGGATGGCTGGATGGATGGCTGGCTGGAGGGATGGATGGATGGATGGCTGGCTGGAGGGATGGCTGGATGGATGGCTGGATGGATGGCTGGATAGATGGATGGTTGGATGGCTGGCTGACTGGAGAGATGGAGGGATGGAGGGGTGGCTGGATGGATGTCTGGATGGATGGATGGCTGGATGGATGGCTGGCTGGAGGGATGGATGAATGGATGGATGACTGGATGGATGGCTGGAAGAATGGATGGCAGCATGTATGGCTGGCTGGAGAGATGGATGAATGGTTGGATGGCTGGATGGATGGTTGGATGGAGGGATGGCTGGATGGATGACTGGCTGGAGGGATGAATGGATGGATGGATGGCTGGATGGGTGGCTGTATGGATGGATGGCTGGATGGATGGCTGGCTGGAGGGAAGGATGGATGGATGGATGGCTGGGTCGATGGCTGGATGGATGGTTGGCTGGATGGATGGCTGGCTGGAGGGACGGATGGATGGCTGGATGGATGGTTGGATGGATGGATGGCTGGAAGGATGGCTGGCAGGAGGGATGGATGGATGGATGGATGGATGGCTGGATGGATGGCTGGATGGATGGATGGCTGGATGGATGGCTGGCTGGAGGGATGGATGAATGTATGTCTGGATGGATGGATGGCAGAATGGATGTCTGGCTGATGGGATGGATGGATGGATGGATGGCTAAATGGATGGCTGGATGGATGGATGGCTGGATGGATGGTTCGCTGGAGGGATGGATGAATGGATAGATGGCTGGATGGATGGCGGGATGGCTGGTTGGCTGGATGGGTGGCTGGCTGGGCGGATCGATTGATGGATGGATGGCTGGATGGATGGCTGGATGGATGGATGAATGGATGGCTGGCTGGCTGGAGGTATGGATGGATTGATGAATGGCTGGATGGATGGTTGGATGGAGATATGGATGAATGTATGGATGGCTGGATGGATGGCTGGATGGACGGATGGCTGGATTGATGGCTGGCTGGAGGGATGAATGGATGGATGGCTGGATGGATGGCTGGATGGATGGATGGCTGGATGAATGGCTTGCTGGAGGGATGGATGGATGGATGTATGGCTGGATGGATGGCTGGATGGATGGATGGCTGGATGATTGGCTGGCTGGAGGGATGGATGGATGGATGGATGGATGGCTGGATGGATGGCTGGATGGATGGATGGCTGGATGGATGGCTGGATGGATGGATGGATGGATAGCTGGATGGATGGATGGCTGGATGGATGGATGGCTGGATGGCTGGAAGGCTGGATGGATGGATTGCTGGATGGATGGCTGGATGGATGGATGGATGGATGGATGGCTGGATGGATGGCTGGATGGAGGGATGGCTGGATGGATGGCTGGCTGGAGTGACGGATGGATGGATGGCTGGATGGATGGCTATATGGAGGGATGGCTGGATGGAAGGCTGGCCGGATGGATGGATGGCTGGATGGATGGATGGATGGACGGATGGATGGAGGGATGGCTGGATGGATGGCTGGCTGGAGGGATGGATGGATGGATGGATGGCTGGATGGATGGCTGGATGAAGGAATGGCTGGATGGATGGATTGCTGGAGGGATGGATGGCTAGATGGATGGCTGGATGGATGGCTGGATGGATGGATGGCTGGATGGGCGATTGGCTGGAGGGATGGATGGATGGATGGCTGGATGGATGGATGGCTGGAGGGATGGATGGATGGTTGGACGGATGGCTGGATGGATGGCTGGATGGATGGATGGCTGGATGGATGGATGGCTGGAGTGATGGATGGGTGGATGGTTCGATGGATGGATGGTTGGATGGATGGCTGGATGGACGGCTGGATGGATGGCTGGATGTCTAGATGGCTGGCTGGATGGATGGATGGCTGGTTGGCTGGATGGATGGATGGAAGGCTGGATGGATGGATGGATGGACGGATGGATGGAGGGATGGATGGATGGATGGATGGCTGGATGGATGGCTGGATGGATGGATGGCTGGATGGATGGATGGCTGGATGGAAGGCTGGCTGGAGGGATGGATGTATGCATGGATGAATGGCTGGCTGGATGGATGGATGGATGGCTGGATGGATGGCTGGATGGATGGCTGGATGGATGGATGGACGGATGGATGGATGGCTGGAAGGATGGCGGGATGCATGGATGGCTGGATGGATGGCTGGCTGGAGGGATGGATGGATGTATGGCTGGCTGGAGGGATGGATGGATGGATGGCTGGATGGATAGCTGGATAGATGGATGGCTGGATGGCTGGCTGGCTGGAGAGATGGTTGGATGGATGGGTGGCTGAATGGATGGCTGGATGGATGGATGTCCGGATGGATGGCTGGCTGGAGGGATAGATGGTTGGATGGATGGCTGGATGGATGCCTGGATGGATGGATGGCTGGATGGATGGCTGGCTGGAGGGATGGATGGATGGATGGTAGCTGGATGGATGGCTGGCTGGAGGGATGGATAGATGGATGGATGGCTGGATGGATGGCTGGATGGATGGCTGGATGGATTGCTGTCTGGAGGAATGGATGGATGGCTGGCTGAATGGATGGCTAGATCGATGGATGGCTGGATGGATGGCTGGCTGGAGGAATGGAGTCATGGATGGATGGCCGGATGGACGGCTGGAGGGATGGATGGATGGATGGATGGATGGCTGGATGGATGGCTGGATGGAGGGATGGCTGGATGGTTGGCTGGCTGGAGGGATCGATGGATGGCTGGATGGATGGCTGGATGGAGGGATGGCTGGATGGATGGATGGTTGCATAGCTGGATGGATGGATGGCCGGATGGAAGGATGGCTGGATGGCTGGAAGGCTGGATGGATAGATTGCTGGATGGATGGCTGGATGGATGGATGGATGGATGGATGGCTGGATGGATGGCTTGATGGAGGGATGGCTGGATGGAAGGCTGGCTGGAGTGACGGATGGATGGATGGCTGGATGGATGGCTATATGGAGGGATGACTGGATGGAAGGCTGGCCGGATGGAAGGATGGGTTGATGGATGGATGGATGGACGGATGGATGGAGGGATGGCTGGATGGATGGCTGGCTGGAGGGATGGATGGATGGATGGATGGCTGGATGGATGGCTGGATGAAGGAATGGCTGGATGGATGGATTGCTGGAGGGATGGATGGCTGGCTGGAGGGATGGATGGATGGTTGGATGGATGGCTGGATGGATGGCTGGATGGATGGATGGCTGGATGTATGGATGGCTGGAGTGATGGATGGGTGGATGGTTCGATGGATGGATGGTTGGATGGATGGCTGGATGGATGGCTGGCTGGAGGGATGGAAGGATGGATGGAAGGCTGGATGGACGGCTGGATGGATGGCTGGATGTCTAGATGGCTGGCTGGATGGATGGATGGCTGGTTGGCTGGATGGATGGATGGAAGGCTGCATGGATGGATGGATGGACGGATGGATGGAGGGATGATGGATGGATGGATGGATGGCTGGATGGATGGCTGGATGGATGGATGGCTGGATGGATGGATGGCTGGATGGATGGCTGGCTGGAGGGATGGATGGATGGATGGATGCATGGATGAATGGCTGGCTGGATGGATGGATGGATGGCTGGATGGAGGGATGGATGGATGGCTGGATGGATGGATGGACGGATGGATGGATGGCTGGATGGATGGCAGGTTGGATGGATGGCTGGATGGATGGCTGGCTGGAGGGATGGATGGATGGGTGGCTGGCTGGAGGGATGGATGGATGGATGGCTGGATGGATGGCTGGATAGATGGATGGCTGGATGGCTGGCTGGCTGGAGAGATGGATGGATGGATGGGTGGCTGAATGAATGGCTGGATGGATGGATGTCCGGATGGATGGCTGGCTGAAGGGATAGATGGTTGGATGGATGGCTGGATGGATGTCTGGATGGATGGATGGCTGGATGGATGGCTGGCTGGAGGGATGGATGGATGGATGGATGGCTGGATGGATGGCTGGCTGGAGGGATGGATGGACGGATGGATAGCTGGATGGATTGCTGGATGGATGGCTGGATGGATTGCTGGCTGGAGGAATGGATGGATTAATGAATGGCTGAACGGATGGCTGGATGGATGGAAGGCTGGATGGATGGCTGGCTGGAGCGATGGATGGATGGCTGGCTGAATGGATGGCTAGATCGATGGATGGCTGGGTGGATGGCTGGCTGGAGGAATGGAGTCATGGATGGATGGCCGGATGGACGGCTGGATGGAAGGATGGCTGGACGCATGGCTGGCTGGAGGGATGGATTGATGGATGGTTGTCTGGATGGCTGGCTGGATGGATGGATGGCTCGATGGATGGCTGGCTGGAAGGATGGATGGATGGATGGATGGATAGCTGGATGGATGGCTGGATGGAGGGATGGCTGGATGGTTGGCTGGCTGGAGGGATCGATGGATGGCTGGATGGATGGCTGGATGGAGGGATGGCTGGATGGATGGCTGGCTGGAGGGATGGATGGATGGATTATTGGCTGGATGGATGGCTGGATGGAGGGATGGCTGGATGGGTGGCTGGCTGGAGGGATGGATGGTTGGCTGGATGGATGGCTGGATGGAGGGATGACTGGCTGGAGTGACGGATGGATGGATGGCTGGATGGATGGCTGTATGGAGGGATGGCTGGATGGAAGGATGGATGGATGGATAAATGGCTGGATGGATGGATGGATGGACGGATGGATGGAGGGATGGCTGGATGGATGGCTGGCTGGAGGGATGGATGGATGGATGGATGGCTGGATGGATGGCTGGATGGAGGAATGGTTGGATGGATGGACTGCTGGAGGGATGGATGGCTGGATGGATGGCTGGATGGATGGCTGGATGGATGGACGGCTGGATGGGCGATTGGCTGGAGGGATGGATGGATGGATGGCTGGATGGATGGCTGGCTGGAGTGATGGATGGATGGATGGATGGATGGCTGGATGGATGGCTGGATGGATGGATGGCTGGATGGATGGATGGCTGGAGTGATGGATGGGTGGATGGTTCGATGGATGGCTGGTTGGATGGATGGCTGGATGGATGGATGGCTGGCTGGAGGGATTGAAGGATGGATGGATGGCTGGATGGATGGCTGGATGGATGGCTGGATGGACGGATGGACGGATGGATGGATGGATGGCTGGATGGATGGCTGGATGGATGGATGGATGGCTGGATGGATGGCTGGATGGATGGCTGGATGGATGGATGGCTGGATGGATGGCTGGCTGGAGGGATAGATGGATGGATGGCTGGCTGGATGGATGGCTGGATGGATGGCTGG
The DNA here is from genome assembly GCF_047496885.1 of Scyliorhinus torazame. Classification (NCBI taxonomy): domain Eukaryota; kingdom Metazoa; phylum Chordata; class Chondrichthyes; order Carcharhiniformes; family Scyliorhinidae; genus Scyliorhinus; species Scyliorhinus torazame. Next base: position 279,730,951 of record NC_092708.1, on the reverse strand, counting down.
ATGGATGGCTGGATAGATGGATGGCTGGATGGCTGGCTGGCTTGAGAGATGGATGGATGGATGGGTGGCTGGGTGGATGGCTGGATGGATGGATGTCCGGATGGTTGGCTGGCTGGAGGGATGGATGGATGGATGGATGGCTGGATGGATGTCTGGATGGATGGATGGCTGGATGGATGGCTGGCTGGAGGGATGGATGGATGGATGGATGGCTGGATGGATGGCTGGATGGATGGATGGATGGATGGATGGCTGGATGGAGGGATGGATGGATGGATGGATGGCTGGATGGCTGGATGGATGGCTGGATGGATTGTTTGCTGGAGGAATGGATGGATTATGAATGGCTGGACGGATGGCTGGATGGATGGAAGGCTGGATGGATGGCTGGCTGGAGCGATGGATGGATGGATGGCTGAATGGATGGCTAGATCGAAGGATGGTTGGATGGATGGCTGGCTGGAGGAATGGAGTCATGGATGGATGGCCGGATGGACGGCTGGATGGAAGGATGGCTGGATGCATGGCTGGCTGGAGGGATGGATTGATGGATGGATCGCTGGATGGCTGGCTGGATGGATGGATGGCTCGATGGATGGCTGGCTGGAGGGATGGATGGATGGATGGCTGGATGGATGGCTGGATGGATGGATGGCTGGATGGATGGCTGGCTGGAGGGATGGATGGATGGATGGATGGCTGGATGGATGGCTGGATGGATGGATGGCTGGATGGATGGCTGGCTGGAGGGTTGAATGGATGGATGGCTGGATGGATGGCTGGATGGATGGCTGGATGGATTGTTTGCTGGAGGAATGGATGGATTAATGAATGGCTGGACGGATGGCTGGATGGATGGCTGGCTGGAGGGATGGATGAATGGATGTCTGGATGGATGGATGGCCGAATGGATGTCTGGCTGATGGGATGGATGGATGGATGGATGGCTAAATGGATTGCTGGATGGATGGATGGCTGGATGGATGGATGGCTGGATGGATGGCTGGCTGGAGGGATGGATGGATGGATGGATGCATGGATGAATGGCTGGCTGGATGGATGGATGGCTGGATGGAGGGATGGATGGATGGCTGGATGGATGGATGGACGGATGGATGGATGGCTGGATGGATGGCAGGTTGGATGGATGGCTGGATGGATGGCTGGCTGGAGGGATGGATGGATGGGTGGCTGGCTGGAGGGATGGATGGATGGATGGCTGGATGGATGGCTGGATAGATGGATGGCTGGATGGCTGGCTGGCTGGAGAGATGGATGGATGGATGGGTGGCTGAATGGATGGCTGGATGGATGGATGTCCGGATGGATGGCTGGCTGAAGGGATAGATGGTTGGATGGATGGCTGGATGGATGTCTGGATGGATGGATGGCTGGATGGATGGCTGGCTGGAGGGATGGATGGATGGATGGATGGCTGGATGGATGGCTGGCTGGAGGGATGGATGGATGGATGGATAGCTGGATGGATGGCTGGATGGATGGCTGGATGGATTGCTGGCTGGAGGAATGGATGGATTAATGAATGGCTGAACGGATGGCTGGATGGATGGAAGGCTGGATGGATGGCTGGCTGGAGGGATGGATGGATGGCTGGCTGAATGGATGGCTAGATCGATGGATGGCTGGATGGATGGCTGGCTGGAGGAATGGAGTCATGGATGGATGGCCGGATGGACGGCTGGATGGAAGGATGGCTGGACGCATGGCTGGCTGGAGGGATGGATTGATGGATGGTTGTCTGGATGGCTGGCTGGATGGATGGATGGCTCGATGGATGGCTGGCTGGAAGGATGGATGGATGGATGGATGGATAGCTGGATGGATGGCTGGATGGAGGGATGGCTGGATGGTTGGCTGGCTGGAGGGATCGATGGATGGCTGGATGGATGGCTGGATGGAGGGATGGCTGGATGGATGGCTGGCTGGAGGGATGGATGGATGGATTATTGGCTGGATGGATGGCTGGATGGAGGGATGGCTGGATGGGTGGCTGGCTGGAGGGATGGATGGTTGGCTGGATGGATGGCTGGATGGAGGGATGACTGGCTGGAGTGACGGATGGATGGATGGCTGGATGGATGGCTGTATGGAGGGATGGCTGGATGGAAGGATGGATGGATGGATAAATGGCTGGATTGATGGATGGATGGACGGATGGATGGAGGGATGGCTGGATGGATGGCTGGCTGGAGGGATGGATGGATGGATGGATGGCTGGATGGATGGCTGGATGGAGGAATGGTTGGATGGATGGACTGCTGGAGGGATGGATGGCTGGATGGATGGCTGGATGGATGGCTGGATGGATGGACGGCTGGATGGGCGATTGGCTGGAGGGATGGATGGATGGATGGCTGGATGGATGGCTGGCTGGAGTGATGGATGGATGGATGGATGGATGGCTGGATGGATGGCTGGATGGATGGATGGCTGGATGGATGGATGGCTGGAGTGATGGATGGGTGGATGGTTCGATGGATGGCTGGTTGGATGGATGGCTGGATGGATGGATGGCTGGCTGGAGGGATTGAAGGATGGATGGATGGCTGGATGGATGGCTGGATGGATGGCTGGATGGACGGATGGACGGATGGATGGATGGATGGCTGGATGGATGGCTGGATGGATGGATGGATGGCTGGATGGATGGCTGGATGGATGGCTGGATGGATGGATGGCTGGATGGATGGCTGGCTGGAGGGATAGATGGATGGATGGCTGGCTGAATGGATGGCTGGATGGATGGCTGGATGGATGGCTGGATAGATGGATGGCTGGATGGCTGGCTGGCTTGAGAGATGGATGGATGGATGGGTGGCTGGGTGGATGGCTGGATGGATGGATGTCCGGATGGTTGGCTGGCTGGAGGGATGGATGGATGGATGGATGGCTGGATGGATGTCTGGATGGATGGATGGCTGGATGGATGGCTGGCTGGAGGGATGGATGGATGGATGGATGGCTGGATGGATGGCTGGATGGATGGATGGATGGATGGATGGCTGGATGGAGGGATGGATGGATGGATGGATGGCTGGATGGCTGGATGGATGGCTGGATGGATTGTTTGCTGGAGGAATGGATGGATTATGAATGGCTGGACGGATGGCTGGATGGATGGAAGGCTGGATGGATGGCTGGCTGGAGCGATGGATGGATGGATGGCTGAATGGATGGCTAGATCGAAGGATGGTTGGATGGATGGCTGGCTGGAGGAATGGAGTCATGGATGGATGGCCGGATGGACGGCTGGATGGAAGGATGGCTGGATGCATGGCTGGCTGGAGGGATGGATTGATGGATGGATCGCTGGATGGCTGGCTGGATGGATGGATGGCTCGATGGATGGCTGGCTGGAGGGATGGATGGATGGATGGCTGGATGGATGGCTGGATGGATGGATGGCTGGATGGATGGCTGGCTGGAGGGATGGATGGATGGATGGATGGCTGGATGGATGGCTGGATGGATGGATGGCTGGATGGATGGCTGGCTGGAGGGTTGAATGGATGGATGGCTGGATGGATGGCTGGATGGATGGCTGGATGGATTGTTTGCTGGAGGAATGGATGGATTAATGAATGGCTGGACGGATGGCTGGATGGATGGCTGGCTGGAGGGATGGATGAATGGATGTCTGGATGGATGGATGGCCGAATGGATGTCTGGCTGATGGGATGGATGGATGGATGGATGGCTAAATGGATTGCTGGATGGATGGATGGCTGGATGGATGGTTCGCTGGAGGAATGGATGAATGGATAGATGGCTGGATGGATGGCGGGATGTCTGGTTGGCTGGATGGGTGGCTGGATGGGCGGATGGATTGTTGCATGGATGGCTGGATGGATGGCTGGATGGATGGATGAATGGACTGCTGGCCGGCTGGAGGTATGGATGGATGGATGAATGGCTGGATGGATGGCTGAATGGAGAGATGCATGAATGCATGGATGGCTGGATGGGTGGCTGGATGGACGGATGGCTGGATTGATGGCTGGCTGGAGGGATGAATGGATGGATGGCTGGATGGATGGCTGGATGGATGGATGGCTGGATGAATGGCTTGCTGGAGGGATGGATGGATGGATGTATGGCTGGATGGATGGCTGGAAGGCTGGATGGATGGATTGCTGGATGGATGGCTGGATGGATGGATGGATGGATGGATGGCTGGATGGATGGCTGGATGGAGGGATGGCTGGATGGAAGGCTGGATGGAGTGACGGATGGATGGATGGCTGGATGGATGGCTATATGGAGGGATGGCTGGATGGAAGGCTGGCCGGATGGATGGATGGCTTGATGGATGGATGGATGGATGGAGGAATGGCTGGATGGTTGGCTGGCTGGAGGGATGGATGGATGGATGGATGGCTGGATGGATGGCTGGATGAAGGAATGGCTGGATGGATGCATTGCTGGAGGGATGGATGGCTGGATGGATGGCTGGATGGATGGCTGGATGGATGGATGGTTGGATGGGCGATTGGCTGGAGGGATGGATGGATGGATGGCTGGATGGATGGCTGGCTGGAGGGATGGATGGATGGTTGGATGGATGGCTGGATGGATGGCTGGATGGATGGATGGCTGGATGGATGGATGGCTGGAGTGATGGATGGGTGGATGGTTCGATGGATGGATGTTTGGATGGAAGGCTGGATGGATGGCTGGCTGGAGGGATGGAAGGATGGATGGAAGGCTGGATGGACGGCTGGATGGATAGCTGGATGTCTAGATGGCTGGCTGGATGGATTGATGGCTGGTTGTCTGGATGGATGGATGGAAGGCTGGATGGATGGATGGATGGACGAATGGATGGAGGGATGGATGTATGGATGGATGGCTGGATGGATGGCTGGGTGGATGGATGGCTGGATGGATGGATGGCTGGATGGATGGCTGGCTGGAGGGATGGATGGATGCATGGATGAATGGCTGGCTGGATGGATGGATGGATGGCTGGATGGCTGGCTGGATGGATGGCCGAATGGATGGATGGACGGATGGATGGATGGCTGGATGGATGGCGGGATGGATGGATGGCTGGATGGATGGCTGGCTGGAGGGATGGATGGATGGATGGATGGCTGGAGGGATGGATGGATGGATGGCTGGATGGATGGCTGGATAGATGGATGGCAGGATGGCTGGCTGGCTGGAGAGATGGATGGATGGATGGGTGGCTGAATGAATGGCTGGATGGTTGGATGTCCGGATGGATGGCTGGCTGAAGGGATAGATGGTTGGATGGATGGCTGGATGGATGTCTGGATGGATGGATGGCTGGATGGATGGCTGGCTGGAGGGATGGATGGATGGATGGATGGCTGGATGGATGGCTGGCTGGAGGGATGGATGGATGGATGGATAGCTGGATGGATGGCTGGATGGATGGCTGGATGGATTGCTGGCTGGAGGAATGGATGGATTAATGAATGGCTGGACGGGTGGCTGGATGGATGGAAGGCTGGATGGATGGCTGGCTGGAGTGATGGATGGATGGCTGGCTGAATGGATGGCTAGATCGATGGATGGCTGGATGGATGGCTGGCTGGAGGAATGGAGTCATGGATGGATGGCCGGATGGACGGCTGGATGGAAGGATGGCTGGACGCATGGCTGGCCGGAGGGATGGATTGATGGATGGTTGTCTGGATGGCTGGCTGGATGGATGGATGGCTCGATGGATGGCTGGCTGGAGGGATGGATGGATGGATGGATGGATGGCTGGATGGATGGCTGGATGGAGGGATGGCTGGATGGTTGGCTGGCTGGAGGGATCGATGGATGGCTGGATGGATGGCTGGATGGAGGGATGGCTAGATGGATGGCTGGCTGGAGGGATGGATGGATGGATTATTGGCTGGATGGATGGCTGGATGGAGGGATGGCTGGATGGGTGGCTGGCTGGAGGGATGGATGGATGGCTGGATGGATGGCTGGATGGATGGATGGCTGGATGGATGGCTGGCTGGCTGGATGGATGGATGGATGGATGGCTGGATGGAGTGATGGCTGGATGGTTGGCTGGCTGGCTGGATGGATGGATGGATGGATGGCTGGAAGGATGGCTGGATGGAGGGATGGCTGGATGGATGGCTGGCTGGAGGGATGAATGAATCCATCCATCCAGCCATCCATCCAGCCAGCCATCCAGCCATCCATCCATCCATCCAGCCAGACATTCATCCATGCATCCATCCATCCATCCATCCCTCCAGCCAGCCATCCATCCAGCCATCCATCCATCCAGCCATCCATCCAACCAGCCATCCATCCAGCCATCCATCCATCCATCCATCCCTCCATCCATCCGTCCATCCATCCATCCATCCAGCCTTCCATCCATCCATCCAGCCAACCAGCCATCCATCCATCCCTCTAGCCAGCCATCCATCCAGCCATTCCTCCATCCAGTCATCTATCCAGCCATCCATCCATCCATCCATCTCTACAGCCAGCCATACATGCAGCCATCCATCCATTCAGCTATTCATCCAGCCATCCATCCATCCATCCATCCCTCCAGCCAGCCATACAGCCATTAAGCCATCCATCCATCCAGCCATCCATCCAGCCATCCATCCATCCCTCCAGCCAGCCATCCATCCAGCCATCCCTCCATCCAGCCATCCTTCCAGCCATCCATCCATCCATCCATCCAGCCAGCCAGCAAACCATCCAGCCATCACTCCATCCAGCCATCCATCCATCCATCCATCCATCCAGCCAACCATCCATCCAGCCATCCATCCATCCAGCCAGCCATCCAGCCATCCATCCAACAATCCATCCCTGCAGCCAGCCATTCATCCAGCAATCCATCCAAACCATCCGTCCATCCAGCCATCCATCCATCCATGCATCCCTCCAGCCAGCCAGCCAGCCAGCCATCCATCCATCCATCCATCCCTACAGCAAGCCATCCATCCAGCCATCCATCCATCCAGCCATCCATTCAGCCATCCATTCATCCATCCATCCCTCCAGCCAGCCATCCACCCAGCCATCCATTCATCCAGCCATCGATCCAGCCATCCATCCATCCATCCATTCCTCCAGCCAGCCATCCATCCAGCCATCCATCCATCCAGCCATCCATCCAGCCATCCTTCCATCCCTCCAGCCAGCCATCCATCCAGCAATCCATCCGTCCAGCCATCCATCCAGCCATCCATCCATTCTTCAAGCCAGCCATCCATCCAGCCATCCATCCATCCAGCCAGCCAGTCATCCATCCAGCCATTCATCCATCCAGCCATCGATCCAGCCATCCATCCATCCATCCCTCCAGCCTATCGTCCATCCAGCCATCCATCCATCAAGCAATCCATCCAGCCATCCATCCATCCCTCCAGCCTGCCATCCATCAAGCCATTCCTCCATCCAGCCATCCATCCAGCCATCCATCCATCCATCCATCCCTCCAGCCAGCCATCCATCCAGCCATCCCTCCATCCATCCGTCCATCCATCCATCCATTCAGCCATCCATCCATCCAGCCAGCCTTCCATCCAGCCATCCCTCAATACAGCCATCCATCCAGCCATGCATCCATCCGTCACTCCAGCCAGCCATCCATCCAGCCATCCCTCCATCCAGCCATCCATCCAGCCATCCAACAATTCATCCATCTCTCCAGCCAGCCATACATCCAGCCATCCATTCAACCAGCCATCCATCCCGCCATCCATCCATCCATTCCTCCAGCCAGCCAGTCATTAAGCCATCCATCCATCCATTCATCCATCCAGCCATCCATCCAGCCATCCATCCCTCCAGCCAGCCATTCATCCAGCCATCCCTCCATCCAGCCATCCATCCAGCCATCCATCCATCCCTCCAGCCAGCCAAATATCCAGCCATCCCTGCATCCAGCCATCCATCCATCCATCCATCCCACCAGCCAGCCATCCATCCAGCCATCCATCCAGCTATCCATCTAGCCATCCATCCATCAATCCATCCCTCCAGCCAGCCATCCATCCAGCCATCCATCCATCCAGCCGTCCATCCAGCCATCCATCCATCCATTCATCCCTTCAGCCTGCCATCCATCCAGCCATCCATCCCGCCATCCATCCATCAATCCATCCCTCCAGCCAGCCATCCATCCAGGCATCCATCCAACCAGTCATCCATCCAGCCATCCATCCATCCACCCATCCGTCCTGCCAGCCATCCATCCAGCCATTCATCCATCCAGCCATCCATCCAGCCATCCATCCATCCATCCATCCATCCCTCCAGCCAGCCATCCATCCAGGCATCCATCCAGCCATCCATCCAGCCATCCATCCAGCCATCCATTCATCCATCCATCCCTCCAGCCAGTCATCCATCCATCCATCCATCCACCCATCCCTCCAGCCAGCCATTCATCCAGCCATCCATCCATTCAGCCATCCATTCATCCATCCATCCATCCATCCATCCCTCCAGCCAGCCATCCATCCAGCCATCCATCCATTCAGCCATCCATCCAGCCATCCATCCATCCATCCCTCCAGCCAGCCATCCATCCAGCCATTCCTCTATCCAGCCATCCATCCAGCCATCCATCCATCCATCCATCCCTCCAGCCAGCCATACATCCAGCCCTCCATCCATCCAGCCGTCCATCCAGCCATCCATCCATCCATCGCTCCAGCAAGCCATCCATCCAGCCATCCATCCATCCATCCAGCCATCCATTCGGCCATCCATCCATCCATCCATCCCTCCAGCCAGCCATCCATCCAGCCATCCATCCATCCTTCCATCCATCCAGCCATCCATCCATCCCTCCAGCTATCCCTCCATCCAGCCATCCCTCCATCCAGCCGTCCATCCATCCATCCATCCAGCCATCCATCCAGCTATCCATCCAGCCATCCATCCATCAATCCATCCCTCCAGCCAGCCATCCATCCAGCCATCCATCCATCCAGCCGTCCATCCAGCCATCCATCCATCCATTCATCCCTTCAGCCTGTCATCCATCCAGCCATCCATCCATCCAGCCATCCATCCAGCCATCCATCCATCAATCAATCCATCCATCCAGCCATCCATCCAGCCATCCATCCATGCTGCCATCCATCCAGCCATCCATTCAGCCATCCCTCCAGCCAGCCAACCATTCGGCCATCCATCCATCCAGCCATCCATTCATCCATCGCTCCAGCCAGCCATCCATCCAGCCAACCATTCAGCAATCCATCCATCCATCCCTCCTGCCAGCCATCCATCCAGCCATCCATCCATCCAGCCATCCATCCAGCCATCCATCCACCCATCCATCCCTCCAGCCAGCCATCCATCCAGGCATCCATCCATCCAGCCATCCATCCAGCCATCCATCCATCCATCCATCCCTCCAGCCAGCCATCCATCCAGCCATCCATCCATCCAGCCATCCATCCAGCCATCCATTCATCCATCCATCCTTCCAGCCAGTCATCCATCCAGCCATCCATCCAGCCATCCATCCATCCAGCCATCCATCCAGCCATCCAGCCATCCATCCATCCTCCAGCCAGCCTTTCATCCAGCCATCCATCCATTCAGCCATCCATCCATCCATCCATCCATCCATCGCTCCAGCCAGCCATCCATCCAGCCATCCATCCATTCAGCCAACCATCCAGCCATCCATCCATCCATCCATCCCTCCAGCCAGCCATCCATCCAGCCATCCCTCTATCCTGCCATCTGTCCAGCCATCCATTCGGCCATCCATCCATTCATCCATCCCTCCAGCCAGCCAACCATTCGGCCATCAATCCATCCAGCCATCCATTCATCCATCGCTCCAGCCAGCCATCCATCCAGCCATCCTTCCAGCCATCCATCCATCCATCCATTCCTCCAGCCAGTAATCCTTCCAGCCATCCATCCATCCAGCCATCCATCCAGCCATTCATCCATCCCTCCAGCTATCCCTACATCCAGCCATCCATCCAGCTATCCATCCATCCATCCATTCATCCATCCAGCCATCCATCCAGCCATCCATCCATCCAGCCTTCCAGCCATCCAGCCATCCATCCATCCACCCATCCATCCATCCTGCCATCCATCCATCCATCCATCCATCCATCCAGCCATCCATCCATCCAGCCATTCCTCTATCCAGCCATCCATCCAGCCATCCATCCATCCATCCATCCCTCCAGCCAGCCATACATCCAGCCCTCCATCCATCCAGCCGTCCATCCAGCCATCCATCCATCCATCGCTCCAGCAAGCCATCCATCCAGCCATCCATCCATCCATCCAGCCATCCATTCGGCCATCCATCCATCCATACATCCCTCCAGCCAGCCATCCATCCAGCCATCCATCCATCCTTCCATCCATCCAGCCATCCATCCATCCCTCCAGCTATCCCTCCATCCAGCCATCCCTCCATCCAGCCGTCCATCCATCCATCCATCCAGCCATCCATCCAGCTATCCATCCAGCCATCCACCCATCAATCCATCCCTCCAGCCAGCCATCCATCCAGCCATCCATCCATCCAGCCGTCCATCCAGCCATCCATCCATCCATTCATCCCTTCAGCCTGTCATCCATCCAGCCATCCATCCATCCAGCCATCCATCCAGCCATCCATCCATCAATCAATCCATCCATCCAGCCATCCATCCAGCCATCCATCCATGCTGCCATCCATCCAGCCATCCATTCAGCCATCCCTCCAGCCAGCCAACCATTCGGCCATCCATCCATCCAGCCATCCATTCATCCATCGCTCCAGCCAGCCATCCATCCAGCCAACCATTCAGCAATCCATCCATCCATCCCTCCTGCCAGCCATCCATCCAGCCATCCATCCATCCAGCCATCCATCCAGCCATCCATCCACCCATCCATCCCTCCAGCCAGCCATCCATCCAGGCATCCATCCATCCAGCCATCCATCCAGCCATCCATCCATCCATCCATCCCTCCAGCCAGCCATCCATCCAGCCATCCATCCATCCAGCCATCCATCCAGCCATCCATTCATCCATCCATCCTTCCAGCCAGTCATCCATCCAGCCATCCATCCAGCCATCCATCCATCCAGCCATCCATCCAGCCATCCAGCCATCCATCCATCCTCCAGCCAGCCATTCATCCAGCCATCCATCCATTCAGCCATCCATCCATCCATCCATCCATCCATCGCTCCAGCCAGCCATCCATCCAGCCATCCATCCATTCAGCCAACCATCCAGCCATCCATCCATCCATCCATCCCTCCAGCCAGCCATCCATCCAGCCATCCCTCTATCCTGCCATCTGTCCAGCCATCCATTCGGCCATCCATCCATTCATCCATCCCTCCAGCCAGCCAACCATTCGGCCATCAATCCATCCAGCCATCCATTCATCCATCGCTCCAGCCAGCCATCCATCCAGCCATCCTTCCAGCCATCCATCCATCCATCCATTCCTCCAGCCAGTAATCCTTCCAGCCATCCATCCATCCAGCCATCCATCCAGCCATTCATCCATCCCTCCAGCTATCCCTACATCCAGCCATCCATCCAGCTATCCATCCATCCATCCATTCATCCATCCAGCCATCCATCCAGCCATCCATCCATCCAGCCTTCCAGCCATCCAGCCATCCATCCATCCACCCATCCATCCATCCTGCCATCCATCCATCCATCCATCCATCCATCCAGCCATCCATCCATCCAGCCATCCATCCAGCCATCCATCCATCCAGCCATCCATCCAGCCATCCATCCATCCATCCATACCTCCAGCCAGCCATTCATCCAGCCTTCTATCCATCCAGCCATCCATCCAGCCATCCATCCATCAATCCATCCCTCCAGCAAGCCGTCCATCCAGCCATCCATCCATCCATCCATCCCTCCAGCCAGCCATCCATCCAGCCATCCCTCCATCCAGCCATCCATCCAGCCATACATGCATTCATCCATCTCTCCATCCAGCCATCTATCCAGCCATTCATTCATCCATCCATACCTCCAGCCAGCCAGCCATCCATCCATCCAGCCATCCATCCAGCCATCCATCCATCAATCCACCCGCCCAGCCAGCGATCCATCAAGCCATCCAGCCATCCAGCCATCCATCCAGCCATCCATCCATTCATCCATCCCTCCAGCCAGCCATCCATCCAGCCATCCATCCATCCAGCCATCCATTCAGCCATCCATCCATCCATCCCTTCAGCCAGCCATCCATTCGGCCATCCATCCATCCAGCCATCCAACCATCCATCCCTCCAGCCAGCCATCCATCCAGCCAGCCATCCATCCTGCCATCCTTCCAGCCATCCATCCATCCATCCCTCCTGCCAGCCATCCATCCAGCCATCCATCCATCCACCCATCCATCCAGCCATCCATCCATCCATCCGTCCCTCCAGCCAGCCATCTATCCAGCCATTCATCCATCCATCCATACCTCCAGCCAGCCAGCCAGCCATACACCCATCCATCCTGCCATCCATCCAGCCATCCATCCATCAATCCACCCGCCCAGCCAGCCATCCATCCAGCCATCCAGCCATCCAGTCATCCATCCAGCCATCCATCCATTCATCCATCCCTCCAGCCAGCCACCAATCCAGCCATCCATCCATCCAGCCATCCATTCAGCCATCCATTCATCCATCCATCCCTCCAGCCAGCCATCCACCCAGCCATCCATTCATCCAGCCATCGATCCAGCCATCCATCCATCCATCCATTCCTCCAGCCAGCCATCCATCCAGCCATCCATCCATCCAGCCATCCATCCAGCCGTCCTTCCATCCCTCCAGCCAGCCATCCATCCAGCAATCCATCCGTCCAGCCATCCATCCAGCCATCCATCCATTCTTCAAGCCAGCCATCCATCCAGCCATCCATCCATCCAGCCAGTCATCCATCCAGCCATTCATCCATCCAGCCATCGATCCAGCCATCCATCCATCCATCCCTCCAGCCTATCGTCCATCCAGCCATCCATCCATCAAGCAATCCATCCAGCCATCCATCCATCCCTCCAGCCTGCCATCCATCAAGCCATTCCTCCATCCAGCCATCCATCCAGCCATCCATCCATCCATCCATCCCTCCAGCCAGCCATCCATCCAGCCATCCCTCCATCCATCCGTCCATCCATCCATCCATTCAGCCATCCATCCATCCAGCCAGCCTTCCATCCAGCCATCCCTCAATACAGCCATCCATCCAGCCATGCATCCATCCGTCACTCCAGCCAGCCATCCATCCAGCCATCCCTCCATCCAGCCATCCATCCAGCCATCCAACAATTCATCCATCTCTCCAGCCAGCCATACATCCAGCCATCCATCCAACCAGCCATCCATCCCGCCATCCATCCATCCATTCCTCCAGCCAGCCAGTCATTAAGCCATCCATCCATCCATTCATCCATCCAGCCATCCATCCAGCCATCCATCCCTCCAGCCAGCCATTCATCCAGCCATCCCTCCATCCAGCCATCCATCCAGCCATCCATCCATCCCTCCAGCCAGCCAAATATCCAGCCATCCCTGCATCCAGCCATCCATCCATCCATCCATCCCACCAGCCAGCCATCCATCCAGCCAGCCATCCAGCTATCCATCTAGCCATCCATCCATCAATCCATCCCTCCAGCCAGCCATCCATCCAGCCATCCATCCATCCAGCCGTCCATCCAGCCATCCATCCATCCATTCATCCCTTCAGCCTGCCATCCATCCAGCCATCCATCCATCCAGCCATCCATCCCGCCATCCATCCATCAATCCATCCCTCCAGCCAGCCATCCATCCAGGCATCCATCCAACCAGTCATCCATCCAGCCATCCATCCATCCACCCATCCGTCCTGCCAGCCATCCATCCAGCCATTCATCCATCCAGCCATCCATCCAGCCATCCATCCATCCATCCATCCATCCCTCCAGCCAGCCATCCATCCAGGCATCCATCCAGCCATCCATCCAGCCATCCATCCAGCCATCCATTCATCCATCCATCCCTCCAGCCAGTCATCCATCCATCCATCCATCCACCCATCCCTCCAGCCAGCCATTCATCCAGCCATCCATCCATTCAGCCATCCATTCATCCATCCATCCATCCATCCATCCATCCCTCCAGCCAGCCATCCATCCAGCCATCCATCCATTCAGCCATCCATCCAGCCATCCATCCATCCATCCCTCCAGCCAGCCATCCATCCAGCCATTCCTCTATCCAGCCATCCATCCAGCCATCCATCCATCCATCCATCCCTCCAGCCAGCCATACATCCAGCCCTCCATCTATCCAGCCGTCCATCCAGCCATCCATCCATCCATCGCTCCAGCAAGCCATCCATCCAGCCATCCATCCATCCATCCAGCCATCCATTCGGCCATCCATCCATCCATCCATCCCTCCAGCCAGCCATCCATCCAGCCATCCATCCATCCTTCCATCCATCCAGCCATCCATCCATCCCTCCAGCTATCCCTCCATCCAGCCATCCCTCCATCCAGCCGTCCATCCATCCATCCATCCAGCCATCCATCCAGCTATCCATCCAGCCATCCATCCATCAATCCATCCCTCCAGCCAGCCATCCATCCAGCCATCCATCCATCCAGCCGTCCATCCAGCCATCCATCCATCCATTCATCCCTTCAGCCTGTCATCCATCCAGCCATCCATCCATCCAGCCATCCATCCAGCCATCCATCCATCAATCAATCCATCCATCCAGCCATCCATCCAGCCATCCATCCATGCTGCCATCCATCCAGCCATCCATTCAGCCATCCCTCCAGCCAGCCAACCATTCGGCCATCCATCCATCCAGCCATCCATTCATCCATCGCTCCAGCCAGCCATCCATCCAGCCAACCATTCAGCAATCCATCCATCCATCCCTCCTGCCAGCCATCCATCCAGCCATCCATCCATCCAGCCATCCATCCAGCCATCCATCCACCCATCCATCCCTCCAGCCAGCCATCCATCCAGGCATCCATCCATCCAGCCATCCATCCAGCCATCCATCCATCCATCCATCCCTCCAGCCAGCCATCCATCCAGCCATCCATCCATCCAGCCATCCATCCAGCCATCCATTCATCCATCCATCCTTCCAGCCAGTCATCCATCCAGCCATCCATCCAGCCATCCATCCATCCAGCCATCCATCCAGCCATCCAGCCATCCATCCATCCTCCAGCCAGCCATTCATCCAGCCATCCATCCATTCAGCCATCCATCCATCCATCCATCGCTCCAGCCAGCCATCCATCCAGCCATCCATCCATTCAGCCAACCATCCAGCCATCCATCCATCCATCCATCCCTCCAGCCAGCCATCCATCCAGCCATCCCTCTATCCTGCCATCTGTCCAGCCATCCATTCGGCCATCCATCCATTCATCCATCCCACCAGCCAGCCAACCATTCGGCCATCAATCCATCCAGCCATCCATTCATCCATCGCTCCAGCCAGCCATCCATCCAGCCATCCTTCCAGCCATCCATCCATCCATCCATTCCTCCAGCCAGTAATCCTTCCAGCCATCCATCCATCCAGCCATCCATCCAGCCATTCATCCATCCCTCCAGCTATCCCTACATCCAGCCATCCATCCAGCTATCCATCCATCCATCCATTCATCCATCCAGCCATCCATCCAGCCATCCATCCATCCAGCCTTCCAGCCATCCAGCCATCCATCCATCCACCCATCCATCCATCCTGCCATCCATCCATCCATCCATCCATCCAGCCATCCATCCATCCAGCCATCCATCCAGCCATCCATCCATCCAGCCATCCATCCAGCCATCCATCCATCCATCCATACCTCCAGCCAGCCATTCATCCAGCCTTCTATCCATCCAGCCATCCATCCAGCCATCCATCCATCAATCCATCCCTCCAGCAAGCCGTCCATCCATCCATCCATCCATCCCTCCAGCCAGCCATCCATCCAGCCATCCCTCCATCCAGCCATCCATCCAGCCATCCATGCATTCATCCATCTCTTCATCCAGCCATCTATCCAGCCATTCATTCATCCATCCATACCTCCAGCCAGCCAGCCATCCATCCATCCAGCCATCCATCCAGCCATCCATCCATCAATCCACCCGCCCAGCCAGCGATCCATCAAGCCATCCAGCCATCCAGCCATCCATCCAGCCATCCATCCATTCATCCATCCCTCCAGCCAGCCATCCATCCAGCCATCCATCCATCCAGCCATCCATTCAGCCATCCATCCATCCATCCCTTCAGCCAGCCATCCATTCGGCCATCCATCCATCCAGCCATCCATCCATCCATCCCTCCAGCCAGCCATCCATCCAGCCATCCATCCATCCTGCCATCCTTCCAGCCATCCATCCATCCATCCCTCCTGCCAGCCATCCATCCAGCCATCCATCCATCCACCCATCCATCCAGCCATCCATCCATCCATCCGTCCCTCCAGCCAGCCATCTATCCAGCCATTCATCCATCCATCCATACCTCCAGCCAGCCAGCCAGCCATCCATCCATCCATCCTGCCATCCATCCAGCCATCCATCCATCAATCCACCCGCCCAGCCAGCCATCCATCCAGCCATCCAGCCATCCAGTCATCCATCCAGCCATCCATCCATTCATCCATCCCTCCAGCCAGCCACCAATCCAGCCATCCATCCATCCAGCCATCCATTCAGCCATCCATCCATCCATCCATCCCTTCAGCCAGCCATCCATTCGGCCATCCATCCAGACATCCATCCATCCATCCCTCCAGCCAGCCATCCATCCAGCCATCCATCCATCCAGCCATCCATCCAGCCATCCATCCATCTATCCCTCCTGCCAGCCATCCATCCAGCCATCCATCCATCCAACCATCCATCCAGCCATCCATCCATCCATCCTTCCCTCCAGCCAGCCATCCATTCAGCCATCCATCCATACAGCCATCCATCCAGCCATCCATCCATCCATCCTTCCCTGCAGCCAGCCATCCATCCAGCCATCCATCCATCCAGCCACCCATCCAGCCATCCATCCATCCATCCATCCCTCCAGCCAGATATTCATCCTGCCAGCCCTCCATCCAGACATCCATCCAGCCATCCAACCATTCCTCCATCTCTCCAGCCAGCCTTACATCCAGCCATCCATCCATCCATCCATCCCTCCAGCCAGCCAACCAACCAGCCATCCCTCCATCCAGCCATCCATCCATACAGCCATCCATCCAGCCATCCATCCATCCATCTATCCCTCCTGCCAGCCATCCATCCAGCCATCCATCCATCCAACCATCCATCCAGCCATCCATCCGTCCCTCCAGCCAGCCATCCATCCAGCCATCCATCCATCAAGCCATCCATCCAGCCATCCATCCATCCATCCTTCGCTCCAGCCAGCCATCCAACCAGCCATCCATCCATCCAGCCACCCATCCAGCCAACCATCCATCCATCCAACCCTCCAGCCAGTCATCCATCCTGCCATCCCTGCATCCAGCCATCCATCCAGCCATCCAACCATTCATTCATCTCTCCAGCCAGCCATACATCCAGCCATCCTTCCATCCAGCCATCCACCCAGCCATCCATCCATCCATCCATCCCTCCAGCCAGCCAGTCATTAAGCCATCCATGCATCCATCCATCCATCCAGCCATCCATCCAGCCATCCATCCATCCAGCCAGCCATCCATCCAGCCATCCCTCCATCCAGCCATCCATCCAGCCATCCATCCATCCATCCATCCATCCCTCCAGCCAGCCAACCAACCAGCCTTCCCTCCATCCAGCCATCCATCCATCCATCCATCCCACCAGCCAGCCATCCATCCAGCCATCCATCCAGCTATCCATCCAGCCATCCATCCATCAATCCATCCCTCCAGCCAGCCATCCATCCAGCCATCTATCCATCCTGCCGTCCATCCAGCCATCGATCCATCCATCCATCCCTTCAGCCTGCCATCCATCCAGCCATCCATCCATCCAGCCATCCATCCATCAATCCATCCATCCAGCCAGCCATCCATCCAGCCATCCATCCATCCTGCCATCTGTCCAGACATCCATTCGGCCATCCATCCATTCATCCGTCCCTCCAGCCAGCCAACCATTCGGCCATCCATCCATCCAGCCATCCATTCATCCATCGCTCCAGCCAGCCATCCATCCAGCCATCCATCCAGCCATCCATCCATCCATCGATCCCTCCTGCCAGCCATCCATCCAGCCATCCATCCATCCAGCCATCCATCCAGCCAACCATCCATTCATCCATCCCTCCATCCAGCCATCCATCCATCCATCCATTCCTCCAGCCAGCCATCCATCCAGCCATCCATCCATCCAGCCATCCATCCAGCCATCCATCCATCAATCCATCCCTCCAGCCAGCCATCCATCCAGCCCTCCATCCATCCAGCCGTCCATCCAGCCATCCATCCCTCCAGCCAGCCATCCATCCAGCCATCCATCCATCCTGCCATCCATTCAGCCATCCATCCATCCATCCCTCCAGCCAGCCATCCATCCAGCCATCCATCCATCCTGCCATCCATCCAGCCATCCATCCATCCATTCCTCCAGCCAGCAATCCTTCCAGCCATCCATCCATCCAGCCATCCATCCAGCCATCCATCCATCCCTCCAGCTATCCCTACATCCAGCCATCCATCCAGCTATCCATCCATCCATCCATTCATCCTTCCAGCCATCCATCCAGCCATCCATCCATCCAGCCTTCCAGCCATCCAGCCATCCATCCATCCACCCATCCATCCATCCTGCCATCCATCCATCCATCCATCCATCCATCCATCCATCCATCCAGCCATCCATCCATCCAGCCATCCATCCAGCCATCCATCCATCCATCCCGCCAGCGAGTCATCCATCCAGCCATCCATCCATCCAGCCATCCATCCAGCCATTCATCCATCCATCCATACCTCCAGCCAGCCATTCATCCAGCCATCTATCCATCCA
Source organism: Scyliorhinus torazame (assembly GCF_047496885.1). Taxonomy (NCBI): domain Eukaryota; kingdom Metazoa; phylum Chordata; class Chondrichthyes; order Carcharhiniformes; family Scyliorhinidae; genus Scyliorhinus; species Scyliorhinus torazame. Next base: position 279,711,954 of record NC_092708.1, on the reverse strand, counting down.
GCCATCCATCCAGCCATCCATCCATCAATCCATCCCTCCAGCAAGCCGTCCATCCAGCCATCCATCCATCCTGCCATCCATCCAGCCATCCGTCCATCCATCCATCCCTCCAGCCAGCCATCCATCCAGCCATCCCTCCATCCAGCCATCCATCCAGCCATCCATGCATTCATCCATCTCTCCATCCAGCCATCTATCCAGCCATTCATCCATCCATCCGTACCTCCAGCCAGCCAGCCATCCATCCATTCATCCATCCAGCCATCCATCCAGCCATCCATCCATCAATCCACCCGCCCAGCCAGCCATCCAACCAGCCATCCAGCCATCCATCCAGCCATCCATTCATTCATCCATCCCTCCAGCCAGCCATCCATCCAGCCATCCATCCATCCAGCCATCCATTCAGCCATCCATCCCTTCAGCCAGCAATCCATTCGGCCATCCATCCATCCAGCCATCCATCCATCCATCCCTCCAGCCAGCCATCCATCCAGCCATCCATCCATCCTGCCATCCTTCCAGCCATCCATCCATCCCACCTGCCAGCCATCCATCCAGCCATCAATCCATCCAACCATCCATCCAGCCATCCATTCATCCATCCGTCCCTCCAGCCAACCATCTATCCAGCCATTCATCCATCCATCCATACCTCCAGCCAGCCAGCCAGCCATCCATCCATCCAGCCATCCATCCAGCCATCCATCCATCCATCCCTCCAGCCAGCCATCCATCCAGCCATCCATCCATTCTTCAAGCCAGCCATCCATCCAGCCATCCATCCATCCAGCCAACCATTCAGCCATCCCTCCAGCCAGCCATCCATCCAGCCATCCGTCCATCCATCCATCCATCCAGCAATCCATCCAGCCATCTATCCATCCATCCATCCCTCCTCCCAGTCATCCATCCAGCCATTCATCCATCCAGCCATCCATCCAGCCATCCATCCATTCATCCCTCCAGCCAGCCATCCATCCATTAAGCCATCCATCCAGCCATCCAGCCATCCATCCATCCCTCTAGCCAGCCATCCATCCAGCCATTCCTCCATCCAGTCATCTATCCAGCCATCCATCCATCCATCCATCTCTCCAGCCAGCCATACATCCAGCCATACATCCATTCAGCCATTCATCCAGCCATCCATCCATACATCCATCCCTCCAGTCAGCCATACAGCCATTAAGCCATCCATCCATCCAGTCTTCCATCCAGCCATCCATCCATCCCTCCAGCCAGCCATCCATCCAGCCATCCCTCCATCCAGCCATCCTTCCAGCCATCCATCCATCCATCCATCCAGCCAGCCAGCCAACCATCCAGCCATCCCTCCATCCAGCCATCCATCCATCCATCCATCCAGCCAGCCATCCATCCAGCCATCCATCCATCCAGCCATCCATCCAGCCAACCATCCAGCCATCCCTCCATCCAAACCATCCGTCCATCCAGCCATCCATCCATCCATGCATCCCTCCAGCCAGCCAGCCAGCCAGCCAGCCATCCATCCATCCATCCCTACAGCCAGCCATCCAACCAGCCATCCATCCATCCAGCCATCCATTCAGCCATCCATTCATCCATCCATCCCTCCAGCCAGCCATCAATCCAGCCATCCATCCATCCAGCCATCGATCCAGCCATCCATCCATCCATCCATTCCTCCAGCCAGCCATCCATCCAGCCATCCATCCATCCAGCCATCCATCCAGCCATCCATCCATCCATCCATACCTCTAGCCAGCCATTCATCCAGCCATCTATCCATCCAGCCATCCATCCAGCCATCCATCCATCAATCCATCCCTCCAGCAAGCCGTCCATCCAGCCATCCATCCATCCTGCCATCCATCCATCCATCCGTCCATCCATCCATTCCTCCAGACAGCCATCCAGCCAGCCATCCCTCCATCCAGCCATCCATCCAGCCATCCATGCATTCATCCATCTCTCCATCCAGCCATCTATCCAGCCATTCATCCATCCATCCATAACTCCAGACAGCCAGCCATCCATCCATTCATCCATCCAGCCATCCATCCAGCCATCCATCCATCAATCCACCCGCCCAGCCAGCCATCCAACCAGCCATCCAGCCATCCAGCCATCCATCCAGCCATCCATTCATTCATCCATCCCTCCAGCCAGCCATCCATCCAGCCATCCATCCATCCAGCCATCCATTCAGCCATCCATCCATCCATCCCTTCAGCCAGCCATCCATTCGGCCATCCATCCATCCAGCCATCCATCCATCCATCCCTCCAGCCAGCCATCCATCCAGCCATCCATCCATCCTGCCATCCTTCCAGCCATCCATCCATCCATCCATCCCTCCTGCCAGCCATCCATCCAGCCATCAATCCATCCAACCATCCATCCAGCCATCCATCCATCCATCCGTCCCTCCAGCCAGCCATCTATCCAGCCATTCATCCATCCATCCATACCTCCAGCCAGCCAGCCAGCCATCCATCCATCCAGCCATCCATCCAGCCATCCATCCATCCATCCCTCCAGCCAGCCATCCATCCAGCCATCCATCCATTCTTCAAGCCAGCCATCCATCCAGCCATCCATCCATCCAGCCAGCCATTCAGCCATCCCTCCAGCCAGCCATCCATCCAGCCATCCGTCCATCCATCCATCCAGCAATCCATCCAGCCATCTATCCATCCATCCAGCCATCCATTCAGCCATCCATTCATCCATCCATCCCTCCAGCCAGCCATTCATCCAGCCATCCATCCATCCAGCCATCCATCCAGCCATCCATCAATTCTTCAAGCCAGCCATCCATCCAGCCATCCATCCATCCAGCCAGCCATTCAGCCATCCAGCCATCCATCCAGCCATCCATCCATCCATCCCTCCAGCCAGCCATCCATCCATTAAGCCATCCATCCAGCCATCCAGCCATCCATCCATCCCTCTAACCAGCCATCCATCCAGCCATTCCTCCATCCAGTCATCTATCCAGCCATGCATCCATCCATCCATCTCTCCAGCCAGCCATACATCCAGCCATACATCCATTCAGCCATTCATCCAGCCATCCATTCATCCATCCATCCCTCCAGCCAGCCATACAGCCATTAAGCCATCCATCCATCCAGCCATCCATCCAGCCATCCATCCATCCCTCCAGCCAGCCATCCATCCAGCCATCCCTCCATCCAGCCATCCTTCCAGCCATCCATCCATCCATCCATCAAGCCAGCCAGCCAACCATCCAGCCATCCCTCCATCCAGCCATCCATCCATCCATCCATCCATCCAGCCAGCCATCCATCCAGCCATCCATCCATCCAGCCATCCATCCAGCCATCAATCCATCAATCCATCCCTCCAGCCAGCCATTCATCCAGCAATCCATCCAAACCATCCGTCCATCCAGCCATCCATCCATCCATGCATCCCTCCAGCCAGCCAGCCAGCCAGCCAGCCATCCATCCATCCATCCCTACAGCCAGCCATCCATCCAGCCATCCATCCATCCATCCATCCATTCAGCCATCCATTCATCCATCCATTCCTCCAGCCAGCCATCCATCCAGCCATCCATCCATCCAGCCATCCATCCAGCCATCCATCCATACCTCCAACCAGCCATCCATCCAGCAATCCATCCGTCCAGCCATCCATCCAGCCATCCATCCATTCTTCAAGCCAGCCATCCATCCAGCCATCCATCCATCCAGCCAGCCAGTCATCCATCCAGCCATTCATCCATCCAGCCATCGATCCAGCCATCCATCCATCCATCCCTCCAGCCAATCGTCCAACCAGCCATCTATCCATCAAGCAATCCATCCAGCCATCCATCCATCCCTCCAGCCTGCCATCCATCAAGCCATTCCTCCATCCAGCCATCTATCCAGGCATCCATCCATCCATCCATCCATCCCTCCAGCCAGCCATCCATCCAGCCAACCCTCCATCCATCCGTCCATCCATCCATCCATCCATGCATCCATCCATCCAGCCAGCCTTCCATCCAGCCATCCCTCAATACAGCCATGCATCCAGCCATGCATCCATCCGTCACTCCAGCCAGCCACCAATCCAGCCATCCATCCATCCAGCCATCCATTCAGCCATCCATCCATCCATCCATCCCTTCAGCCAGCCATCCATTCGGCCATCCATCCAGACATCCATCCATCCATCCCTCCAGCCAGCCATCCATCCAGCCATCCATCCATCCAGCCATCCATCCAGCCATCCATCCATCTATCCCTCCTGCCAGCCATCCATCCAGCCATCCATCCATCCAACCATCCATCCAGCCATCCATCCATCCATCCTTCCCTCCAGCCAGCCATCCATTCAGCCATCCATCCATACAGCCATCCATCCAGCCATCCATCCATCCATCCTTCCCTGCAGCCAGCCATCCATCCAGCCATCCATCCATCCAGCCACCCATCCAGCCATCCATCCATCCATCCATCACTCCAGCCAGACATTCATCCTGCCAGCCCTCCATCCAGACATCGATCCAGCCATCCAACCATTCATCCATCTCTCCAGCCAGCCTTACATCCAGCCATCCATCCATCCATCCATCCCTCCAGCCAGCCAACCAACCAGCCATCCCTCCATCCAGCCATCCATCCATCCAGCCATCCATCCAGCCATCCATCCATCTATCTATCCCTCCTGCCAGCCATCCATCCAGCCACCCATCCATCCAACCATCCATCCAGCCATCCATCCGTCCCTCCAGCCAGCCATCCATCCAGCCATCCATCCATCAAGCCATCCATCCAGCCATCCATCCATCCATCCTTCGCTCCAGCCAGCCATCCATCCAGCCATCCATCCATCCAGCCACCCATCCAGCCAACCATCCATCCATCCAACCCTCCAGCCAGTCATCCATCCTGCCATCCCTGCATCCAGCCATCCATCCAGCCATCCAACCATTCATCCATCCCTCCAGCCAGCCATACATCCAGCCATCCTTCCATCCAGCCATCCATCCAGCCATCCATCCATCCATCCATCCCTCCAGCCAGCCAGTCATTAAGCCATCCATGCATCCATCCATCCATCCAGCCATTCATCCAGCCATCCATCCATCCAGCCAGCCATCCATCCAGCCATCACTCCATCCAGCCATCCATCCAGCCATCCATCCATCCATCCATCCCTCCAGCCAGCCAACCAACCAGCCTTCCCTCCATCCAGCCATCCATCCATCCATCCATCCCACCAGCCAGCCATCCATCCAGCAATCTATCCATCCAGCCGTCCATCCAGCCATCGATCCATCCATCCATCCCTTCAGCCTGCCATCCATCCAGCCATCCATCCATCCATCCAGCCATCCATCCATCAATCCATCCATCCAGCCAGCCATCCATCCAGCCAGCCATCCATCCATCCTGCCATCTGTCCAGCCATCCATTCGGCCATTCCTCCATTCATCCATCCCTCCAGCCAGCCAACCATTCGGCCATCCATCCATCCAGCCATCCATTCATCCATCGCTCCAGCCAGCCATCCATCCAGCCATCCATCCAGCCATCCATCCATCCATCGATCCCTCCTGCCAGCCATCCATCCAGCCATCCATCCATCCAGCCATCCATCCATCCATCCATCCATCCATCCATCCATCCCTCCAACCAGCCATCCATCCATCCATCCATCCCTCCTGCCAGCCATCCATCAATCCATCCCTCCAACCAGCCATCCATCCAGCCCTCCATCCATCCAGCCGTCCATCCAGCCATCCATCCCTCCAGCCAGCCATCCATCCAGCCATCCATCCATCCTGCCATCCATTCAGCCATCCATCCATCCATCCCTCCAGCCAGCCATCCATCCAGCCATCCATCCATCCTGCCATCCATCCAGCCATCCATCCATTCGTCCATTCCTCCAGCCAGCAATCCTTCCAGCCACCCATCCATCCAGCCATCCATCCAGCCATCCATCCATCCCTCCAGCTATCCCTACATCCAGCCATCCATCCAACTATCCATCCATCCATCCATTCATCCTTCCAGCCATCCATCCAGCCATCCATCCATCCAGCCTTCCAGCCATCCAGCCATCCATCCATCCACCCATCCATCCATCCTGCCATCCATCCATCCATCCATCCATCCATCCATCCATCCAGCCATCCATCCATCCAGCCATCCATCCAGCCATCCATCCATCCATCCATCCCGCCAGCGAGTCATCCATCCAGCCATCCATCCATCCAGCCATCCATCCAGCCATCCATCCATCCATCCATACCTCCAGCCAGCCATTCATCCAGCCATCTATCCATCCAGCCATCCATCCAGCCATCCATCCATCAATCCATCCCTCCAGCAAGCCGTCCATCCAGCCATCCATCCATCCTGCCATCCATCCAGCCATCCGTCCATCCATCCATCCCTCCAGCCCGCCATCCATCCAGCCATCCCTCCATCCAGCCATCCATCCAGCCATCCATGCATTCATCCATCTCTCCATCCAGCCATCTATCCAGCCATTCATCCATCCATCCATACCTCCAGCCAGCCAGGCATCCATCCATTCATCCATCCAGCCATCCATCCAGCCATCCATCCATCAATCCACCCGCCCAGCCAGCCATCCAACCAGCCATCCAGCCATCCAGCCATCCATCCAGCCATCCATTCATTCATCCATCCCTCCAGCCAGCCATCCATCCAGCCATCCATCCATCCAGCCATCCATTCAGCTATCCATCCATCCATCCCTTCAGCCAGCCATCCATTCGGCCATCCATCCATCCAGCCATCCATCCATCCATCCCTCCAGCCAGCCATCCATCCAGCCATCCATCCATCCTGCCATCCTTCCAGCCATCCATCCATCCATCCATCCCTCCTGCCAGCCATCCATCCAGCCATCAATCCATCCAACCATCCAACCATCCATCCAGCCATCCATCCATCCATCCGTCCCTCCAGCCAGCCATCTATCCAGCCATTCATCCATCCATCCATACCTCCAGCCAGCCAGCCAGCCATCCATCCATCCAGCCATCCATCCAGCCATCCATCCATCCATCCCTCCAGCCAGCCATCCATCCAGCCATCCATCCATTCTTCAAGCCAGCCATCCATCCAGCCATCCATCCATCCAGCCAGCCATTCAGCCATCCCTCCAGCCAGCCATCCATCCAGCCATCCGTCCATCCATCCATCCATCCAGCAATCCATCCAGCCATCTATCCATCCATCCATCCCTCCTCCCAGTCATCCATCCAGCCATTCATCCATCCATCCATCCATCCAGCCATACATCCATCCATCCCTCCAGCCAGCCATCCATCCATTAAGCCATCCATCCAGCCATCCAGCCATCCATCCATCCCTCTAGCCAGCCATCCATCCAGCCATTCCTCCATCCAGTCATCTATCCAGCCATCCATCCATCCATCCATCTCTCCAGCCAGCCATACATCCAGCCATACATCCATTCAGCCATTCATCCAGCCATCCATCCATCCATCCATCCCTCCAGCCAGCCATACAGCCATTAAGCCACCCATCCATCCAGCCATCCATCCAGCCATCCATCCATCCCTCCATCCAGCCATCCATCCAGCCATCCCTCCATCCAGCCATCCTTCCAGCCATCCATCCATTCATCCATCCAGCCAGCCAGCCAACCATCCAGCCATCCCTCCATCCAGCCATCCATCCATCCATCCATTCATCCAGCCAGCCATCCATCCAGCCAATCATCCATCCAGCCATCCATCCAGCCATCCATCCAAAAATCCATCCCTCCAGCCAGCCATTCATCCAGCAATCCATCCAAACCATCCGTCCATCCAGCCATCCATCCATCCTTGCATCCCTCCAGCCAGCCAGCCAGCCAGCCATCCATCCATCCATCCATCCCTACAGCCAGCCATCCATCCAGCCATCCATCCATCCAGCTATCCATCCAGCCATCCATCCATCCTGCCATCCATTCAGCCATCCATCCATCCATCCCTCCAGCCAGCCATCCATCCAGCCATCCATCCATCCTGCCATCCATCCAGCCATCCATCCATCCATCCATTCCTCCAGCCAGCAATCCTTCCAGCCACCCATCCATCCAGCCATCCATCCAGCCATCCATCCATCCCTCCAGCTATCCCTACATCCAGCCATCCATCCAACTATCCATCCATCCATCCATTCATCCTTCCAGCCATCCATCCAGCCATCCATCCATCCAGCCTTCCAGCCATCCAGCCATCCAGCCATCCATCCAGCCATCCATCCATCCATCCATCCCGCCAGCGAGTCATCCATCCAGCCATCCATCCATCCAGCCATCCATCCAGCCATCCATCCATCCATCCATACCTCCAGCCAGCTATTCATCCAGCCATCTATCCATCCAGCCATCCATCCAGCCATCCATCCATCAATCCATCCCTCCAGCAAGCCGTCCATCCAGCCATCCATCCATCCTGCCATCCATCCAGCCATCCGTCCATCCATCCATCCCTCCAGCCCGCCATCCATCCAGCCATCCCTCCATCCAGCCATCCATCCAGCCATCCATGCATTCATCCATCTCTCCATCCAGCCATCTATCCAGCCATTCATCCATCCATTAATACCTCCAGCCAGCCAGCCATCCATCCATTCATCCATCCAGCCATCCATCCAGCCATCCATCCATCAATCCACCCGCCCAGCCAGCCATCCAACCAGCCATCCAGCCATCCAGCCATCCATCCAGCCATCCATTCATTCATCCATCCCTCCAGCCAGCCATCCATCCAGCCATCCATCCATCCAGCCATCCATTCAGCTATCCATCCATCCATCCATTCAGCCAGCCATCCATTCGGCCATCCATCCATCCAGCCATCCATCCATCCATCCCTCCAGCCAGCCATCCATCCAGCCATCCATCCATCCTGCCATCCTTCCAGCCATCCATCCATCCATCCATCCCTCCTGCCAGCCATCCATCCAGCCATCAATCCATCCAACCATCCATCCAGCCATCCATCCATCCATCCGTCCCTCCAGCCAGCCATCTATCCAGCCATTCATCCATCCATCCATACCTCCAGCCAGCCAGCCAGCCATCCATCCATCCAGCCATCCATCCAGCCATCCATCCATCCATCCCTCCAGCCAGCCATCCATCCAGCCATCCATCCATTCTTCAAGCCAGCCATCCATCCAGCCATCCATCCATCCAGCCAGCCATTCAGCCATCCCTCCAGCCAGCCATCCATCCAGCCATCCGTCCATCCATCCATCCATCCAGCAATCCATCCAGCCATCTATCCATCCATCCATCCCTCCTCCCAGTCATCCATCCAGCCATTCATCCATCCATCCATCCATCCAGCCATACATCCATCCATCCCTCCAGCCAGCCATCCATCCATTAAGCCATCCATCCAGCCATCCAGCCATCCATCCATCCCTCTAGCCAGCCATCCATCCAGCCATTCCTCCATCCAGTCATCTATCCAGCCATCCATCCATCCATCCATCTCTCCAGCCAGCCATACATCCAGCCATACATCCATTCAGCCATTCATCCAGCCATCCATCCATCCATCCATCCCTCCAGCCAGCCATACAGCCATTAAGCCATCCATCCATCCAGCCATCCATCCAGCCATCCATCCATCCCTCCATCCAGCCATCCATCCAGCCATCCCTCCATCCAGCCATCCTTCCAGCCATCCATCCATTCATCCATCCAGCCAGCCAGCCAACCATCCAGCCATCCCTCCATCCAGCCATCCATCCATCCATCCATTCATCCAGCCAGCCATCCATCCAGCCATCCATCCATCCAGCCATCCATCCAGCCATCCATCCAAAAATCCATCCCTCCAGCGAGCCATTCATCCAGCAATCCATCCAAACCATCCGTCCATCCAGCCATCCATCCATCCATGTATCCCTCCAGCCAGCCAGCCAGCCAGCCATCCATCCATCCATCCATCCCTACAGCCAGCCATCCAGCCAGCCATCCATCCATCCAGCTATCCATTCAGCCATCCATTCATCCATCCATCCCTCCAGCCAGCCATCCATCCAGCCATCCATCCATCCAGCCATCGATCCAGCCATCCATCCATCCATCCATTCCTCCAGCCAGCCATCCATCCAGCCATCCATCCATCCAGCCATCCATCCAGCCATCCATCCATACCTCCAGCCAGCCATCCATCCAGCAATCCATCCGTCCAGCCATCCATCCAGCCATCCATCCATTCTTCAAGCCAGCCATCCATCCAGCCATCCATCCATCCAGCCAGCCAGTCATCCATCCAGCCATTCATCCATCCATCCATCGATCCAGCCATCCATCCATCCATCCCTCCAGCCAATCGTCCAACCAGCCATCCATCCATCAAGCAATCCATCCAGCCATCCATCCATCCCTCCAGCCTGCCATCCATCAAGCCATTCCTCCATCCAGCCATCTATCCAGCCATCCATCCATCCATCCATCCCTCCAGCCAGCCATCCATCCAGCCATCCGTCCATCCATCCGTCCATCCATCCATCCATCCAGCCATCCATCCATCCAGCCTGCCTTCCATCCAGCCATCCCTCAATACAGCCATCCATCCAGCCATGCATCCATCCGTCACTCCAGCCAGCCATCCATCCAGCCATCCCTCCATCCAGCCATCCATCCAGCCATCCAACCATTCATCCATCTCTCCAGCCAGCCATACATCCAGTCATCCATCCATCCAGCCATCCATCCCGCCACCCATCCATCCATCCATCCCTCCAGCCAGCCAGTCATTAAGCCATCCATCCATCCATCCATCCAGCCATCCATCCAGCCATCCATCCCTCCAGCCAGCCATCCATCCAGCCATCCCTCCATCCAGCCATCCATCCAGCCATCCATCCATCCCTCCAGCCAGCCAAATATCCAGCCATACCTCCATTCAGCCATCCATCCATCCATCCATCCCACAAGCCAGCCATCCATCCAGCCATCCATCCAGCTATCCATCTAGCCATCCATCCATTAATCCATTCCTCCAGCCAGCCATCCATCCAGCCATCCATCCATCCAGCCGTCCATCCAGCCATCCATCCATCCATTCATCCCTTCAGCCTGCCATCCATCCAGCCATCCATCCAGCCAGCCATCCATCCAGCCATCCGTCCATTCATCCATCCATCCAGCAATCCATCCAGCCATCTATCCATCCATCCATCCCTCCTGCCAGACATCCATCCTGCCATTCATCCATCCAGCCATCCATCCAGCCATCCATCCATCCATCCCTCCAGCCAGCCATCCATCCATTAAGCCATCCATCCGGCCATCCATCCATCCCTCTAGCCAGCCATCCGTCCAGCCATTCCTCCATCCAGTCATCTATCCAGCCAACCGTCCATCCATCCATCCATCCAGCAATCCATCCAGCCATCCATCCATTCAGCCATTCATCCAGCCATCCATCCATCCATCCATCCCTCCAGCCAGCCATACAGCCATTAAGCCATCCATCCATCCAGCCATCCATCCAGCCATCCATCCATCCCTCCAGCCAGCCATCCATCCAGCCATCCCTCCATCCAGCCATCCTTCCAGCCATCCATCCATCCAGCCAGCCAGCCAACCATCCAGCCATCCTTCCATCCAGCCATCCATCCATCCATCCATCCATCCAGCCAGCCATCCATCCAGCCATCCATCCATCCTGCCATCCATCCAGCCATCCATCCAACAATCCATCCCTCCAGCCAGCCATTCATCCAGCAATCCATCCAAACCATCCGTCCATCCAGCCATCCATCCATCCATGCATCCCTCCAGCCAGCCAGCCAGCCAGCCATCCATCCATCCATCCATCCCTACAGCCAGCCATCCATCCAGCCATCCATCCATCCAGCCATCCGTTCAGCCTTCCATTCATCCATCCATCCCTCCAGCCAGCCATCCATCCTGCCATCCATCCATCCAGCCATCGATCCAGCCATCCATCCATCCATCCATTCCTCCAGCCAGCCATCCATCCAGCCATCCATCCATCCAGCCATCCATCCAGCTATCCATCCATCCCTCCAGCCAGCCATCCATCCAGCAATCCATCCGTCCAGCCATCCATCCAGCCATCCATCCATTCTTCAAGCCAGCCATCCATCCAGCCATCCATCCATCCAGCCAGCCAGTCATCCATCCAGCCATTCATCCATCCAGCCATCGATCCAGCCATCCATCCATCCATCCCTCCAGCCAATCGTCCATCCAGCCATCCATCCATCAAGCAATCCATCCAGCCATCCATCCATCCCTCCAGCCAGCCAGCCATCCAGCCATCCCTCCATCCAGCCATCCATCCAGCCATCCATGCATTCATCCATCTCTCCATCCAGCCATCTATCCAGCCATTCATCCATCCATCCATACCTCCAGACAGCCAGCCATCCATCCATTCATCCATCCAGCCATCCATCCAGCCATCCATCCATCAATCCACCCGCCCAGCCAGCCATCCAACCAGCCATCCAGCCATCCAGCCATCCATCCAGCCATCCATTCATTCATCCATCCCTCCAGCCAGCCATCCATCCAGCCATCCATCCATCCAGCCATCCATTCAGCCATCCATCCATCCATCCCTTCAGCCAGCCATCCATTCGGCCATCCATCAATCCAGCCATCCATCCATCCATCCCTCCAGCCAGCCATCCATCCAGCCATCCATCCATCCTGCCATCCTTCCAGCCATCCATCCATCCATCCATCCCTCCTGCCAGCCATCCATCCAGCCATCAATCCATCCAACCATCCATCCAGCCATCCATCCATCCATCCGTCCCTCCAGCCAGCCATCTATCCAGCCATTCATCCATCCATCCATATCTCCAGCCAGCCAGCCAGCCATCCATCCATCCAGCCATCCATCCAGCCATCCATCCATCCATCCCTCCAGCCAGCCATCCATCCAGCCATCCATCCATTCTTCAAGCCAGCCATCCTTCCAGCCATCCATCCATCCAGCCAGCCATTCAGCCATCCCTCCAGCCAGCCATCCATCCAGCCATCCGTCCATCCATCCATCCATCCAGCAATCCATCCAGCCATCTATCCATCCATCCAGCCATCCATTCAGCCATCCATTCATCCATCCATCCCTCCAGCAAGCCATCCATCCAGCCATCCATCCATCCAGCCATCCATCCAGCCATCCATTCATTCTTCAAGCCAGCCATCCATCCAGCCATCCATCCATCCAGCCAGCCATTCAGCCATTCAGCCATCCATCCAGCCATCCATCCATCCATCCCTCCAGCCAGCCATCCATCCATTAAGCCATCCATCCAGCCATCCAGCCATCCATCCATCCCTCTAACCAGCCATCCATCCAGCCATTCCTCCATCCAGTCACCTATCCAGCCATCCATCCATCCATCCATCCATCTCTCCAGCCAGCCATACATCCAGCCATACATCCATTCAGCCATTCATCCAGCCATCCATTCATCCATCCATCCCTCCAGCCAGCCATACAGCCATTAAGCCATCCATCCATCCAGCCAGCCATCCAGCCATCCATCCATCCCTCCAGCCAGCCATCCATCCAGCCATCCCTCCATCCAGCCATCCTTCCAGCCATCCATCCGTCCATCCATCAAGCCAGCCAGCCAACCATCCAGCCATCCCTCCATCCAGCCATCCATCCATCCATCCATCCATCCAGCCAGCCATCCATCCAGCCATCCATCCATCCAGCCATCCATCCAGCCATCAATCCAACAATCCATCCCTCCAGCCAGCCATTCATCCAGCAATCCATCCAAACCATCCGTCCATCCAGCCATCCATCCATCCATGCATCCCTCCAGCCAGCCAGCCAGCCAGCCAGCCATCCATCCATCCACCCCTACAGCCAGCCATCCATCCAGCCATCCATCCATCCATCCATCCATTCAGCCATCCATTCATCCATCCATCCCTCCAGCCAGCCATCCATCCAGCCATCCATCCATCCAGCCATCGATCCAGCCATCCATCCATCCATCCATTCCTCCAGCCAGCCATCCATCCAGCCATCCATCCATCCAGCCATCCATCCAGCCATCCATCCATACCTCCAGCCAGCCATCCATCCAGCAATCCATCCGTCCAGCCATCCATCCAGCCAACCATTCATTCTTCAAGCCAGCCATCTATCCAGCCATCCATCCATCCAGCCAGCCAGTCATCCATCCAGCCATTCATCCATCCTTCCATCGATCCATCCATCAATCCATCCATCCCTCCAGCCAATCGACCAACCAGCCATCTATCCATCAAGCAATCCATCCAGCCATCCATCCATCCCTCCAGCCTGCCATCCATCAAGCCATTCCTCCATCCAGCCATCTATCCAGCCATCCATCCATCCATCCATCCATTCCTCCAGCCAGCCATCCATCCAGCCATCCCTCCATCCATCCGTCCATCCATCCATCCATCCAGGCATCCATCCATCCAGCCAGCCTTCCATCCAGCCATCCCTCAATACAGCCATGCATCCAGCCATGCATCCATCCGTCACTCCAGCCAGCCACCAATCCAGCCATCCATCCATCCAGCCATCCATTCAGCCATCCATCCATCCATCCATCCCTTCAGCCAGCCATCCATTCGGCCATCCATCCAGACATCCATCCCTCCAGCCAGCCATCCATCCAGCCATCCATCCATCTAGCCATCCATCCAGCCATCCATCCATCTATCCCTCCTGCCAGCCATCCATCCAGCCATCCATCCATCCAACCATCCATCCAGCCATCCATCCATCCATCCTTCCCTCCAGCCAGCCATCCATTCAGCCATCCATCCATACAGCCATCCATCCAGACATCCATCCATCCATCCTTCCCTGCAGCCAGCCATCCATCCAGCCATCCATCCATCCAGCCACCCATCCAGCCATCCATCCATCCATCCATCACTCCAGCCAGACATTCATCCTGCCAGCCCTCCATCCAGACATCGATCCAGCCATCCAACCATTCATCCATCTCTCAAGCCAGCCTTACATCCAGCCATCCATCCATCCATCCATCCCTCCAGCCAGCCAACCAACCAGCCATCCCTCCATCCAGCCATCCATCCATCCAGCCATCCATCCAGCCATCCATCCATCTATCTATCCCTCCTGCCAGCCATCCATCCAGCCATCCATCCATCCAACCATCCATCCAGCCATCCATCCGTCCCTCCAGCCAGCCATCCATCCACCCATCCATCCATCAAGCCATCCATCCAGCCATCCATCCATCCATCCTTCGCTCCAGCCAGCCATCCATCCAGCCATCCATCCATCCAGCCACCCATCCAGCCAACCATCCATCCATCCAACCCTCCAGCCAGTCATCCATCCTGCCATCCCTGCATCCAGCCATCCATCCAGCCATCCAACCATTCATCCATCCCTCCAGCCAGCCATACATCCAGCCATCCTTCCATCCAGCCATCCATCCAGCCATCCATCCATCCATCCATCCCTCCAGCCAGCCAGTCATTAAGCCATCCATGCATCCATCCATCCATCCAGCCATCCATCCAGCCATCCATCCATCCAGCCAGCCATCCATCCAGCCATCCCTCCATCCAGCCATCCATCCAGCCATCCATCCATCCATCCATCCCTCCAGCCAGCCAACCAACCAGCCTTCCCTCCATCCAGCCATCCATCCATCCATCCTTCCCACCAGCCAGCCATCCATCCAGCCATCCATCCAGCTATCCATCCAGCCATCCATCCATCAATCCATCCCTCCAGCCAGCCATCCATCCAGCCATCTATCCATCCAGCCGTCCATCCAGCCATCGATCCATCCATCCATCCCTTCAGCCTGCCATCCATCCAGCCATCCATCCATCCATCCAGCCATCCATCCATCAATCCATCCATCCAGCCAGCCATCCATCCAGCCATCCATCCATCCTGCCATCTGTCCAGCCATCCATTCGGCCATCCCTCCATTCATCCATCCCTCCAGCCAGCCAACCATTCGGCCATCCATCCATCCAGCCATCCATTCATCCATCGCTCCAGCCAGCCATCCATCCAGCCATCCATCCAGCCATCCATCCATCCATCGATCCCTCCTGCCAGCCATCCATCCAGCCATCCATCCATCCAGCCATCCATCCATCCATCCATCCATCCATCCATCCCTCCATCCAGTCAACCATCCATCCATCCATCCCTCCTGCCAGCCATCCATCAATCCATCCCTCCAACCAGCCATCCATCCAGCCCTCCATCCATCCAGCCGTCCATCCAGCCATCCATCCCTCCAGCCAGCCATCCATCCAGCCATCCATCCATCCTGCCATCCATTCAGCCATCCATCCATCCATCCCTCCAGCCAGCCATCCATCCAGCCATCCATCCATCGTGCCATCCATCCAGCCATCCATCCATCCATTCCTCCAGCCAGCAATCCTTCCAGCCACCCATCCATCCAGCCATTCATCCAGCCATCCATCCATCCCTCCAGCTATCCCTACATCCAGCCATCCATCCAACTATCCATCCATCCATCCATTCATCCTTCCAGCCATCCATCCAGCCATCCATCCATCCAGCCTTCCAGCCATCCAGCCATCCATCCAGCCATCCATCCATCCATCCATCCCGCCAGCGAGTCATCCATCCAGCCATCCATCCATCCAGCCATCCATCCAGCCATCCATCCATCCATCCATACCTCCAGCCAGCCATTCATCCAGCCATCTATCCATCCAGCCATCCATCCAGCCATCCATCCATCATTCCATCCCTCCAGCAAGCCGTCCATCCAGCCATCCATCCATCCTGCCATCCATCCAGCCATCCGTCCATCCATCCATCCCTCCAGCCAGCCATCCATCCAGCCATCCCTCCATCCAGCCATCCATCCAGCCATCCATGCATTCATCCATCTCTCCATCCAGCCATCCATCCATCCATCCAGCCAGCCATCCATCCAGCCATCCATCCATCCTGCCATCCATCCAGCCATCCATCCAACAATCCATCCCTCCAGCCAGCCATTCATCCAGCAATCCATCCAAACCATCCGTCCATCCAGCCATCCATCCATTCATGCATCCCTCCAGCCAGCCAGCCAGCCAGCCATCCATCCATCCATCCATCCCTACAGCCAGCCATCCATCCAGCCATCCATCCATCCAGCCATCCATTCAGCCTTCCATTCATCCATCCATCCCTCCAGCCAGCCATCCATCCTGACATCCATCCATCCAGCCATCCATCCAGCAATCCATCCAGCCATCCATCCATTCAGCCATTCATCCAGCCATCCATCCATCCATCCATCCCTCCAGCCAGCCATACAGCCATTAAGCCATCCATCCATCCAGCCATCCATCCAGCCATCCATCCATCGCTCCAGCCAGCCATCCATCCAGCCATCCCTCCATCCAGCCATCCTTCCAGCCATCCATCCATCCAGCCAGCCAGCCAACCATCCAGCCATCCTTCCATCCAGCCATCCATCCATCCATCCATCCATCCAGCCAGCCATCCATCCAGCCATCCATCCATCCTGCCATCCATCCAGCCATCCATCCAACAATCCATCCCTCCAGCCAGCCATTCATCCAGCAATCCATCCAAACCATCCGTCCATCCAGCCATCCATCCATCCATGCATCCCTCCAGCCAGCCAGCCAGCCAGCCATCCATCCATCCATCCATCCCTACAGCCAGCCATCCATCCAGCCATCCATCCATCCAGCCATCCATTCAGCCTTCCATTCATCCATCCATCCCTCCAGCCAGCCATCCATCCTGCCATTCATCCATCCAGCCATCGATCCAGCCATCCATCCATCCATCCATTCCTCCAGCCAGCCATCCATCCAGCCACCCATCCATCCAGCCATCCATCCAGCTATCCATCCATCCCTCCAGCCAGCCATCCATCCAGCAATCCATCCGTCCAGCCATCCATCCAGCCATCCATCCATTCTTCAAGCCAGCCATCCATCCAGCCATCCATCCATCCAGCCAGCCAGTCATCCATCCAGCCATTCATCCATCCAGCCATCGATCCAGCCATCCATCCATCCATCCCTCCAGCCAATCGTCCATCCAGCCATCCATCCATCAAGCAATCCATCCAGCCATCCATCCATCCCTCCAGCCACCCATCCATCCAGCCATCCCTCCATCCAGCCATCCATCCAGCCATCCATGCATTCATCCATCTCTCTACCAGCCATCTATCCAGCCATTCATCCATCCATCCATACCTCCAGACAGCCAGCCATCCATCCATTCATCCATCCAGCCATCCATCCAGCCATCCATCCATCAATCCACCCGCCCAGCCAGCCATCCAACCAGCCATCCAGCCATCCAGCCATCCATCCAGCCATCCATTCATTCATCCATCCCTCCAGCCAGCCATCCATCCAGCCATCCATCCATCCAGCCATCCATTCAGCCATCCATCCATCCATCCCTTCAGCCAGCCATCCATTCGGCCATCCATCCATCCAGCCATCCATCCATCCATCCCTCCAGCCAGCCATCCATCCAGCCATCCATCCATCCTGCCATCCTTCCAGCCATCAATCCATCCATCCATCCCTCCTGCCAGCCATCCATCCAGCCATCAATCCATCCAACCATCCATCCAGCCATCCATCCATCCATCCGTCCCTCCAGCCAGCCATCTATCCAGCCATTCATCCATCCATCCATATCTCCAGCCAGCCAGCCAGCCATCCATCCATCCAGCCATCCATCCAGCCATCCATCCATCCATCCCTCCAGCCAGCCATCCATCCAGCCATCCATCCATTCTTCAAGCCAGCCATCCATCCAGCCATCCATCCATCCAGCCAGCCATTCAGCCATCCCTCCAGCCAGCCATCCATCCAGCCATCCGTCCATCCATCCATCCATCCAGCAATCCATCCAGCCATCTATCCATCCATCCAGCCATCCATTCAGCCATCCATTCATCCATCCATCCCTCCAGCCAGCCATCCATCCAGCCATCCATCCATCCAGCCAACCATCCAGCCATCCATTCATTCTTCAAGCCAGCCATCCATCCAGCCATCCATCCATCCAGCCAGCCATTCAGCCATCCAGCCATCCATCCAGCCATCCATCCATCCATCCCTCCAGCCAGCCATCCATCCATTAAGCCATCCATCCAGCCATCCAGCCATCCATCCATCCCTCTAACCAGCCATCCATCCAGCCATTCCTCCATCCAGTCATCTATCCAGCCATCCATCCATCCATCCATCTCTCCAGCCAGCCATACATCCAGCCATACATCCATTCAGCCATTCATCCAGCCATCCATTCATCCATCCATCCCTCCAGCCAGCCATACAGCCATTAAGCCATCCATCCATCCAGCCATCCATCCAGCCATCCCTCCATCCAGCCATCCTTCCAGCCATCCATCCATCCATCCATCAAGCCAGCCAGCCAACCATCCAGCCATCCCTCCATCCAGCCATCCATCCATCCATCCATCCATCCAGCCAGCCATCCATCCAGCCATCCATCCATCCAGCCATCCATCCAGCCATCAATCCAACAATCCATCCCTCCAGCCAGCCATTCATCCAGCAATCCATCCAAACCATCCGTCCATCCAGCCATCCATCCATCCATGCATCCCTCCAGCCAGCCAGCCAGCCAGCCAGCCATCCATCCATCCACCCCTACAGCCAGCCATCCATCCAGCCATCCATCCATCCATCCATCCATTCAGCCATCCATTCATCCATCCATCCCTCCAGCCAGCCATCCATCCAGCAATCCATCCATCCAGCCATCGATCCAGCCATCCATCCATCCATCCATTCCTCCAGCCAGCCATCCATCCAGCCATCCATCCATCCAGCCATCCATCCAGCCATTCATCCATACCTCCAGCCAGCCATCCATCCAGCAATCCATCCGTCCAGCCATCCATCCAGCCATCCATTCATTCTTCAAGCCAGCCATCCATCCAGCCATCCATCCATCCAGCCAGCCAGTCATCCATCCAGCCATTCATCCATCCAGCCATCGATCCAGCCATCAATCCATCCATCCCTCCAGCCAATCGTCCAACCAGCCATCTATCCATCAAGCAATCCATCCAGCCATCCATCCATCCCTCCAGCCTGCCATCCATCAAGCCATTCCTCCATCCAGCCATCTATCCAGCCATCCATCCATCCATCCATTCATCCCTCCAGCCAGCCATCCATCCAGCCATCCCTCCATCCATCCGTCCATCCATCCATCCATCCAGGCATCCATCCATCCAGCCAGCCTTCCATCCAGCCATCCCTCAATACAGCCATGCATCCAGCCATGCATCCATCCGTCACTCCAGCCAGCCACCAATCCAGCCATCCATCCATCCAGCCATCCATTCAGCCATCCATCCATCCATCCATCCCTTCAGCCAGCCATCCATTCGGCCATCCATCCAGACATCCATCCATCCATCCCTCCAGCCAGCCATCCATCCAGACATCCATCCATCCAGCCATCCATCCAGCCATCCATCCATCTATCCCTCCTGCCAGCCATCCATCCAGCCATCCATCCATCCAACCATCCATCCAGCCATCCATCCATCCATCCTTCCCTCCAGCCAGCCATCCATTCAGCCATCCATCCATACAGCCATCCATCCAGCCATCCATCCATCCATCCTTCCCTGCAGCCAGCCATCCATCCAGCCATCCATCCATCCAGCCACCCATCCAGCCATCCATCCATCCATCCATCACTCCAGCCAGACATTCATCCTGCCAGCCCTCCATCCAGACATCGATCCAGCCATCCAACCATTCATCCATCTCTCCAGCCAGCCTTACATCCAGCCATCCATCCATCCATCCATCCCTCCAGCCAGCCAACCAACCAGCCATCCCTCCATCCAGCCATCCATCCATCCAGCCATCCATCCAGCCATCCATCCATCTATCTATCCCTCCTGCCAGCCATCCATCCAGCCATCCATCCATCCAACCATCCATCCAGCCATCCATCCGTCCCTCCAGCCAGCCATCCATCCACCCATCCATCCATCAAGCCATCCATCCAGCCATCCATCCATCCATCCTTCGCTCCAGCCAGCCATCCATCCAGCCATCCATCCATCCAGCCACCCATCCAGCCAACCATCCATCCATCCAACCCTCCAGCCAGTCATCCATCCTGCCATCCCTGCATCCAGCCATCCATCCAGCCATCCAACCATTCATCCATCCCTCCAGCCAGCCATACATCCAGCCATCCTTCCATCCAGCCATCCATCCAGCCATCCATCCATCCATCCATCCCTCCAGCCAGCCAGTCATTAAGCCATCCATGCATCCATCCATCCATCCAGCCATCCATCCAGCCATCCATCCATCCAACCAGCCATCCATCCAGCCATCCCTCCATCCAGCCATCCATCCAGCCATCCATCCATCCATCCATCCCTCCAGCCAGCCAACCAACCAGCCTTCCCTCCATCCAGCCATCCATCCATCCATCCTTCCCACCAGCCAGCCATCCATCCAGCCATCCATCCAGCTATCCATCCAGCCATCCATCCATCAATCCATCCCTCCAGCCAGCCATCCATCCAGCCATCTATCCATCCAGCCGTCCATCCAGCCATCGATCCATCCATCCATCCCTTCAGCCTGCCATCCATCCAGCCATCCATCCATCCATCCAGCCATCCATCCATCAGTCCATCCATCCAGCCAGCCATCCATCCAGCCATCCATCCATCCTGCCATCTGTCCAGCCATCCATTCGGCCATCCCTCCATTCATCCATCCCTCCAGCCAGCCAACCATTCGGCCATCCATCCATCCAGCCATCCATTCATCCATCGCTCCAGCCAGCCATCCATCCAGCCATCCATCCAGCCATCCATCCATCCATCGATCCCTCCTGCCAGCCATCCATCCAGCCATCCATCCATCCAGCCATCCATCCATCCATCCATCCATCCATCCATCCCTCCATCCAGCCATCCATCCATCCATCCATCCCTCCTGCCAGCCATCCATCAATCCATCCCTCCAACCAGCCATCCATCCAGCCCTCCATCCATCCAGCCGTCAATCCAGCCATCCATCCCTCCAGCCAGCCATCCATCCAGCCATCCATCCATCCTGCCATCCATTCAGCCATCCATCCATCCATCCCTCCAGCCAGCCATCCATCCAGCCATCCATCCATCGTGCCATCCATCCAGCCATCCATCCATCCATTCCTCCAGCCAGCAATCCTTCCAGCCACCCATCCATCCAGCAATTCATCCAGCCATCCATCCATCCCTCCAGCTATCCCTACATCCAGCCATCCATCCAACTATCCATCCATCCATCCATTCATCCTTCCAGCCATCCATCCAGCCATCCATCCATCCAGTCTTCCAGCCATCCAGCCATCCATCCATCCACCCATCCTTCCATCCTGCCATCCATCCATCCATCCATCCATCCATCCATCCATCCATCCACCCAGCCATCCATCCATCCAGCCATCCATCCAGCCATCCATCCATCCATCCCTCCCGGCAGCGAGTCATCCATCCAGCCATCCATCCATCCAGCCATCCATCCAGCCATCCATCCATCCATCCATACCTCCAGCCAGCCATTCATCCAGCCATCTATCCATCCAGCCATCCATCCAGCCATCCATCCATCATTCCATCCCTCCAGCAAGCCGTCCATCCAGCCATCCATCCATCCTGCCATCCATCCAGCCATCCGTCCATCCATCCATCCCTCCAGCCAGCCATCCATCCAGCCATCCCTCCATCCAGCCATCCATCCAGCCATCCATGCATTCATCCATCTCTCCATCCAGCCATCCATCCATCCATCCACCCATCCAGCCAGCCATCCATCCAGCCATCCATCCATCCTGCCATCCATCCAGCAATCCATCCAACAATCCATCCCTCCAGCCAGCCATTCATCCAGCAATCCATCCAAACCATCCGTCCATCCAGCCATCCATCCATTCATGCATCCCTGCAGCCAGCCAGCCAGCCAGCCATCCATCCATCCATCCATCCCTACAGCCAGCCATCCATCCAGCCATCCATCCATCCAGCCATCCATTCAGCCTTCCATTCATCCATCCATCCCTCCAGCCAGCCATCCATCCTGCCATCCATCCATCCAGCCATCCATCCAGCAATCCATCCAGCCATCCATCCATTCAGCCATTCATCCAGCCATCCATCCATCCATCCATCCCTCCAGCCAGCCATACAGCCATTAAGCCAGCCATCCATCCAGCCATCCATCCAGCCATCCATCCATCCCTCCAGCCAGCCATCCATCCAGCCATCCCTCCATCCAGCCATCCTTCCAGCCATCCATCCATCCAGCCAGCCAGCCAACCATCCAGCCATCCTTCCATCCAGCCATCCATCCATCCATCCATCCATCCAGCCAGCCATCCATCCAGCCATCCATCCATCCTGCCATCCATCCAGCCATCCATCCAACAATCCATCCCTCCAGCCAGCCATTCATCCAGCAATCCATCCAAACCATCCGTCCATCCAGCCATCCATCCATCCATGCATCCCTCCAGCCAGCCAGCCAGCCAGCCATCCATCCATCCATCCATCCCTACAGCCAGCCATCCATCCAGCCATCCATCCATCCAGCCATCCATTCAGCCTTCCATTCATCCATCCATCCCTCCAGCCAGCCATCCATCCTGCCATCCATCCATCCAGCCATCGATCCAGCCATCCATCCATCCATCCATTCCTCCAGCCAGCCATCCATCCAGCCATCCATCCATCCAGCCATCCATCCAGCTATCCATCCATCCCTCCAGCCAGCCATCCATCCAGCAATCCATCCGCCCAGCCATCCATCCAGCCATCCATCCATTCTTCAAGCCAGCCATCCATCCAGCCATCCATCCATCCAGCCAGCCAGTCATCCATCCAGCCATTCATCCATCCAGCCATCGATCCAGCCATCCATCCATCCATCCCTCCAGCCAATCGTCCATCCAGCCATCCATCCATCAAGCAATCCATCCAGCCATCCATCCATCCCTCCAGCCACCCATCCATCCAGCCATCCCTGCATCCAGCCATCCATCCAGCCATCCATGCATTCATCCATCTCTCCATCCAGCCATCTATCCAGCCATTCATCCATCCATCCATACCTCCAGACAGCCAGCCATCCATCCATTCATCCATCCAGCCATCCATCCAGCCATCCATCCATCAATCCACCCGCCCAGCCAGCCACCCAACCAGCCATCCAGCCATCCATCCAGCCATCCATTCATTCATCCATCCCTCCAGCCAGCCATCCATCCAGCCATCCATCCATCCAGCCATCCATTCAGCCATCCATCCATCCATCCCTTCAGCCAGCCATCCATTCGGCCATCCATCCATCCAGCCATCCATCCATCCATCCCTCCAGCCAGCCATCCATCCAGCCATCCATCCATCCTGCCATCCTTCCAGCCATCCATCCATCCATCCATCCCTCCTGCCAGCCATCCATCCAGCCATCAATCCATCCAACCATCCATCCAGCCATCCATCCATCCATCCGTCCCTCCAGCCAGCCATCTATCCAGCCATTCATCCATCCATCCATATGTCCAGCCAGCCAGCCAGCCATCCATCCATCCAGCCATCCATCCAGCCATCCATCCATCCATCCCTCCAGCCAGCCATCCATCCAGCCATCCATCCATTCTTCAAGCCAGCCATCCATCCAGCCATCCATCCATCCCGCCAGCCATTCAGCCATCCCTCCAGCCAGCCATCCATCCAGCCATCCGTCCATCCATCCATCCATCCAGCAATCCATCCAGCCATCTATCCATCCATCCAGCCATCCATTCAGCCATCCATTCATCCATCCATCCCTCCAGCCAGCCATCCATCCAGCCATCCATCCATCCAGCCAACCATCCAGCCATCCATTCATTCTTCAAGCCAGCCATCCATCCAGCCATCCATCCATCCAGCCAGCCATTCAGCCATCCAGCCATCCATTCAGCCATCCATCCATCCATCCCTCCAGCCAGCCATCCATCCATTAAGCCATCCATCCAGCCATCCAGCCATCCATCCATCCCTCTAACCAGCCATCCATCCAGCCATTCCTCCATCCAGTCATCTATCCAGCCATCCATCCATCCATCCATCTCTCCAGCCAGCCATACATCCAGCCATACATCCATTCAGCCATTCATCCAGCCATCCATTCATCCATCCATCCCTCCAGCCAGCCATACAGCCATTAAGCCATCCATCCATCCAGCCATCCATCCAGCCATCCCTCCATCCAGCCATCCTTCCAGCCATCCATCCATCCATCCATCAAGCCAGCCAGCCAACCATCCAGCCATCCCTCCATCCAGCCATCCATCCATCCATCCATCCATCCAGCCAGCCATCCATCCAGCCATCCATCCATCCAGCCATCCATCCAGCCATCAATCCAACAATCCATCCCTCCAGCCAGCCATTCATCCAGCAATCCATCCAAACCATCCGTCCATCCAGCCATCCATCCATCCATGCATCCCTCCAGCCAGCCAGCCAGCCAGCCAGCCATCCATCCATCCACCCCTACAGCCAGCCATCCATCCAGCCATCCATCCATCCATCCATCCATTCAGCCATCCATTCATCCATCCATCCCTCCAGCCAGCCATCCATCCAGCCATCCATCCATCCAGCCATCGATCCAGCCATCCATCCATCCATCCATTCCTCCAGCCAGCCATCCATCCAGCCATCCATCCATCCAGCCATCCATCCAGCCATCCATCCATACCTCCAGCCAGCCATCCATCCAGCAATCCATCCGTCCAGCCATCCATCCAGCCATCCATTCATTCTTCAAGCAAGCCATCCATCCAGCCATCCATCCATCCAGCCAGCCAGTCATCCATCCAGCCATTCATCCATCCAGCCATCCATCCAGCCATCAATCCATCCATCCCTCCAGCCAATCGTCCAACCAGCCATCTATCCATCAAGCAATCCATCCAGCCATCCATCCATCCCTCCAGCCTGCCATCCATCAAGCCATTCCTCCATCCAGCCATCTATCCAGCCATCCATCCATCCATCCATCCATCCCTCCAGCCAGCCATCCATCCAGCCATCCCTCCATCCATCCGTCCATCCATCCATCCATCCAGGCATCCATCCATCCAGCCAGCCTTCCATCCAGCCATCCCTCAATACAGCCATGCATCCAGCCATGCATCCATCCGTCACTCCAGCCAGCCACCAATCCAGCCATCCATCCATCCAGCCATCCATTCAGCCATCCATCCATCCATCCATCCCTTCAGCCAGCCATCCATTCGGCCATCCATCCAGACATCCATCCATCCATCCCTCCAGCCAGCCATCCATCCAGCCATCCATCCATCCAGCCATCCATCCAGCCATCCATCCATCTATCCCTCCTGCCAGCCATCCATCCAGCCATCCATCCATCCAACCATCCATCCAGCCATCCATCCTTCCCTCCAGCCAGCCATCCATTCAGCCATCCATCCATACAGCCATCCATCCAGCCATCCATCCATCCATCCTTCCCTGCAGCCAGCCATCCATCCAGCCATCCATCCATCCAGCCACCCATCCAGCCATCCATCCATCCATCCATCACTCCAGCCAGACATTCATCCTGCCAGCCCTCCATCCAGACATCGATCCAGCCATCCAAACATTCATCCATCTCTCCAGCCAGCCTTACATCCAGCCATCCATCCATCCATCCATCCCTCCAGCCAGCCAACCAACCAGCCATCCCTCCATCCAGCCATCCATCCATCCAGCCATCCATCCAGCCATCCATCCATCTATCTATCCCTCCTGCCAGCCATCCATCCAGCCATCCATCCATCCAACCATCCATCCAGCCATCCATCCGTCCCTCCAGCCAGCCATCCATCCACCCATCCATCCATCAAGCCATCCATCCAGCCATCCATCCATCCATCCTTCGCTCCAGCCAGCCATCCATCCAGCCATCCATCCATCCAGCCACCCATCCAGCCAACCATCCATCCATCCAACCCTCCAGCCAGTCATCCATCCTGCCATCCCTGCATCCAGCCATCCATCCAGCCATCCAACCATTCATCCATCCCTCCAGCCAGCCATACATCCAGCCATCCTTCCATCCAGCCATCCATCCAGCCATCCATCCATCCATCCATCCCTCCAGCCAGCCAGTCATTAAGCCATCCATGCATCCATCCATCCATCCAGCCATCCATCCAGCCATCCATCCATCCAGCCAGCCATCCATCCAGCCATCCCTCCATCCAGCCATCCATCCAGCCATCCATCCATCCATCCATCCCTCCAGCCAGCCAACCAACCAGCCTTCCCTCCATCCAGCCATCCATCCATCCATCCTTCCCACCAGCCAGCCATCCATCCAGCCATCCATCCAGCTATCCATCCAGCCATCCATCCATCAATCCATCCCTCCAGCCAGCCATCCATCCAGCCATCTATCCATCCAGCCGTCCATCCAGCCATCGATCCATCCATCCATCCCTTCAGCCTGCCATCCATCCAGCCATCCATCCATCCATCCAGCCATCCATCCATCAATCCATCCATCCAGCCAGCCATCCATCCAGCCATCCATCCATCCTGCCATCTTTCCAGCCATCCATTCGGCCATCCCTCCATTCATCCATCCCTCCAGCCAGCCAACCATTCGGCCATCCATCCATCCAGCCATCCATTCATCCATCGCCCCAGCCAGCCATCCATCCAGCCATCCATCCAGCCATCCATCCATCCATCGAGCCCTCCTGGCAGCCATCCATCCAGCCATCCATCCATCCAGCCATCCATCCATCCATCCATCCATCCATCCATCCCTCCATCCAGCCATCCATCCATCCATCCATCCCTCCTGCCAGCCATCCATCAATCCATCCCTCCAACCAGCCATCCATCCAGCCCTCCATCCATCCAGCCGTCCATCCAGCCATCCATCCCTCCAGCCAGCCATCCATCCAGCCATCCATCCATCCTGCCATCCATTCAGCCATCCATCCATCCATCCCTCCAGCCAGCCATCCATCCAGCCATACATCCATCGTGCCATCCATCCAGCCATCCATCCATCCATTCCTCCAGCCAGCAATCCTTCCAGCCACCCATCCATCCAGCCATTCATCCAGCCATCCATCCATCCCTCCAGCTATCCCTACATCCAGCCATCCATCCAACTATCCATCCATCCATCCATTCATCATTCCAGCCATCCATCCAGCCATCCATCCATCCAGCCTTCCAGCCATCCAGCCATCCATCCATCCACCCATCCATCCATCCTGCCATCCATCCATCCATCCATCCATCCATCCATCCATCCATCCAGCCATCCATCCATCCAGCCATCCATCCAGCCATCCATCCATCCATCCATCCCGCCAGCGAGTCATCCATCCAGCCATCCATCCATCCAGCCATCCATCCAGCCATCCATCCATCCATCCATACCTCCAGCCAGCCATTCATCCAGCCATCTATCCATCCAGCCATCCATCCAGCCATCCATCCATCATTCCATCCCTCCAGCAAGCCGTCCATCCAGCCATCCATCCATCCTGCCATCCATCCAGCCATCCGTCCATCCATCCATCCCTCCAGCCAGCCATCCATCCAGCCATCCCTCCATCCAGCCATCCATCCAGCCATCCATGCATTCATCCATCTCTCCATCCAGCCATCCATCCATCCATCCATCCATCCAGCCAGCCATCCATCCAGCCATCCATCCATCCTGCCATCCATCCAGCCATCCATCCAACAATCCATCCCTCCAGCCAGCCATTCATCCAGCAATCCATCCAAACCATCCGTCCATCCAGCCATCCATCCATCCATGCATCCCTCCAGCCAGCCAGCCAGCCAGCCATCCATCCATCCATCCATCCCTACAGCCAGCCATCCATCCAGCCATCCATCCATCCAGCCATCCATTCAGCCTTCCATTCATCCATCCATCCCTCCAGCCAGCCATCCATCCTGCCATCCATCCATCCAGCCATCGATCCAGCCATCCATCCATCCATCCATTCCTCCAGCCAGCCATCCATCCAGCCATCCATCCATCCAGCCATCCATCCATCCAACCATCCATCCAGCCATCCATCCGTCCCTCCAGCCAGCCATCCATCCACCCATCCATCCATCAAGCCATCCATCCAGCCATCCATCCATCCATCCTTCGCTCCAGCCAGCCATCCATCCAGCCATCCATCCATCCAGCCAGCCATCCATCCACCCATCCATCCATCAAGCCATCCATCCAGCCATCCATCCATCCATCCTTCGCTCCAGCCAGCCATCCATCCAGCCAACCATCCATCCATCCAACCCTCCAGCCAGTCATCCATCCTGCCATCCCTGCATCCAGCCATCCATCCAGCCATCCAACCATTCATCCATCCCTCCAGCCAGCCATACATCCAGCCATCCTTCCATCCAGCCATCCATCCAGCCATCCATCCATCCATCCATCCCTCCAGCCAGCCAGTCATTAAGCCATCCATGCATCCATCCATCCATCCAGCCATCCATCCAGCCATCCATCCATCCAGCCAGCCATCCATCCAGCCATCCCTCCATCCAGCCATCCATCCAGCCATCCATCCATCCATCCATCCCTCCAGCCAGCCAACCAACCAGCCTTCCCTCCATCCAGCCATCCATCCATCCATCCTTCCCACCAGCCAGCCATCCATCCAGCCATCCATCCAGCTATCCATCCAGCCATCCATCCATCAATCCATCCCTCCAGCCAGCCATCCATCCAGCCATCTATCCATCCAGCCGTCCATCCAGCCATCGATCCATCCATCCATCCCTTCAGCCTGCCATCCATCCAGCCATCCATCCATCCATCCAGCCATCCATCCATCAATCCATCCATCCAGCCAGCCATCCATCCAGCCATCCATCCATCCTGCCATCTTTCCAGCCATCCATTCGGCCATCCCTCCATTCATCCATCCCTCCAGCCAGCCAACCATTCGGCCATCCATCCATCCAGCCATCCATTCATCCATCGCTCCAGCCAGCCATCCATCCAGCCATCCATCCAGCCATCCATCCATCCATCGATCCCTCCTGCCAGCCATCCATCCAGCCATCCATCCATCCAGCCATCCATCCATCCATCCATCCATCCATCCATCCCTCCATCCAGCCATCCATCCATCCATCCATCCCTCCTGCCAGCCATCCATCAATCCATCCCTCCAACCAGCCATCCATCCAGCCCTCCATCCATCCAGCCGTCCATCCAGCCATCAATCCCTCCAGCCAGCCATCCATCCAGCCATCCATCCATCCTGCCATCCATTCAGCCATCCATCCATCCATCCCTCCAGCCAGCCATCCATCCAGCCATACATCCATCGTGCCATCCATCCAGCCATCCATCCATCCATTCCTCCAGCCAGCAATCCTTCCAGCCACCCATCCATCCAGCCATTCATCCAGCCATCCATCCATCCCTCCAGCTATCCCTACATCCAGCCATCCATCCAACTATCCATCCATCCATCCATTCATCATTCCAGCCATCCATCCAGCCATCCATCCATCCAGCCTTCCAGCCATCCAGCCATCCATCCATCCACCCATCCATCCATCCTGCCATCCATCCATCCATCCATCCATCCATCCATCCATCCATCCAGCCATCCATCCATCCAGCCATCCATCCAGCCATCCATCCATCCATCCATCCCGCCAGCGAGTCATCCATCCAGCCATCCATCCATCCAGCCATCCATCCAGCCATCCATCCATCCATCCATACCTCCAGCCAGCCATTCATCCAGCCATCTATCCATCCAGCCATCCATCCAGCCATCCATCCATCATTCCATCCCTCCAGCAAGCCGTCCATCCAGCCATCCATCCATCCTGCCATCCATCCAGCCATCCGTCCATCCATCCATCCCTCCAGCCAGCCATCCATCCAGCCATCCCTCCATCCAGCCATCCATCCAGCCATCCATGCATTCATCCATCTCTCCATCCAGCCATCCATCCATCCATCCATCCATCCAGCCAGCCATCCATCCAGCCATCCATCCATCCTGCCATCCATCCAGCCATCCATCCAACAATCCATCCCTCCAGCCAGCCATTCATCCAGCAATCCATCCAAACCATCCGTCCATCCAGCCATCCATCCATCCATGCATCCCTCCAGCCAGCCAGCCAGCCAGCCATCCATCCATCCATCCATCCCTACAGCCAGCCATCCATCCAGCCATCCATCCATCCAGCCATCCATTCAGCCTTCCATTCATCCATCCATCCCTCCAGCCAGCCATCCATCCTGCCATCCATCCATCCAGCCATCGATCCAGCCATCCATCCATCCATCCATTCCTCCAGCCAGCCATCCATCCAGCCATCCATCCATCCAGCCATCCATCCAGCTATCCATCCATCCCTCCAGCCAGCCATCCATCCAGCAATCCATCCGTCCAGCCATCCATCCATTCTTCAAGCCAGCCATCCATCCAGCCATCCATCCAGCCATCCATCCATCCATCCATCCCTCCAGCCAGCCAGTCATTAAGCCATCCATGCATCCATCCATCCATCCAGCCATCCATCCAGCCATCCATCCATCCAGCCAGCCATCCATCCAGCCATCCCTCCATCCAGCCATCCATCCAGCCATCCATCCATCCATCCATCCCTCCAGCCAGCCAACCAACCAGCCTTCCCTCCATCCAGCCATCCATCCATCCATCCTTCCCACCAGCCAGCCATCCATCCAGCCATCCATCCAGCTATCCATCCAGCCATCCATCCATCAATCCATCCCTCCAACCAGCCATCCATCCAGCCATCTATCCATCCAGCCGTCCATCCAGCCATCGATCCATCCATCCATCCCTTCAGCCTGCCATCCATCCAGCCATCCATCCATCCATCCAGCCATCCATCCATCAATCCATCCATCCAGCCAGCCATCCATCCAGCCATCCATCCATCCTGCCATCTGTCCAGCCATCCATTCGGCCATCCCTCCATTCATCCATCCCTCCAGCCAGCCAACCATTCGGCCATCCATCCATCCAGCCATCCATTCATCCATCGCTCCAGCCAGCCATCCATCCAGCCATCCATCCAGCCATCCATCCATCCATCGATCCCTCCTGCCAGCCATCCATCCAGCCATCCATCCATCCAGCCATCCATCCATCCATCCATCCATCCATCCATCCCTCCATCCAGCCATCCATCCATCCATCCATCCCTCCTGCCAGCCATCCATCAATCCATCCCTCCAACCAGCCATCCATCCAGCCCTCCATCCATCCAGCCGTCCATCCAGCCATCCATCCCTCCAGCCAGCCATCCATCCAGCCATCCATCCATCCTGCCATCCATTCAGCCATCCATCCATCCATCCCTCCAGCCAGCCATCCATCCAGCCATACATCCATCGTGCCATCCATCCAGCCATCCATCCATCCATTCCTCCAGCCAGCAATCCTTCCAGCCACCCATCCATCCAGCCATTCATCCAGCCATCCATCCATCCCTCCAGCTATCCCTACATCCAGCCATCCATCCAACTATCCATCCATCCATCCATTCATCATTCCAGCCATCCATCCAGCCATCCATCCATCCAGCCTTCCAGCCATCCAGCCATCCATCCATCCACCCATCCATCCATCCTGCCATCCATCCATCCATCCATCCATCCATCCATCCATCCATCCAGCCATCCATCCATCCAGCCATCCATCCAGCCATCCATTCATCCATCCATCCCGCCAGCGAGTCATCCATCCAGCCATCCATCCATCCAGCCATCCATCCAGCCATCCATCCATCCATCCATCCATCCAGCCATCCATCCATCATTCCATCCCTCCAGCAAGCCGTCCATCCAGCCATCCATCCATCCTGCCATCCATCCAGCCATCCGTCCATCCATCCATCCCTCCAGCCAGCCATCCATCCAGCCATCCCTCCATCCAGCCATCCATCCAGCCATCCATGCATTCATCCATCTCTCCATCCAGCCATCTATCCATCCATCCATCCATCCAGCCAGCCATCCATCCAGCCATCCATCCATCCTGCCATCCATCCAGCCATCCATCCAACAATCCATCCCTCCAGCCAGCCATTCATCCAGCAATCCATCCAAACCATCCGTCCATCCAGCCATCCATCCATCCATGCATCCCTCCAGCCAGCCAGCCAGCCAGCCATCCATCCATCCATCCATCCCTACAGCCAGCCATCCATCCAGCCATCCATCCATCCAGCCATCCATTCAGCCTTCCATTCATCCATCCATCCCTCCAGCCCGCCATCCATCCTGCCATCCATCCATCCAGCCATCGATCCAGCCATCCATCCATCCATCCATTCCTCCAGCCAGCCATCCATCCAGCCATCCATCCATCCAGCCATCCATCCAGCTATCCATCCATCCCTCCAGCCAGCCATCCATCCAGCAATCCATCCGTCCAGCCATCCATCCATTCTTCAAGCCAGCCATCCATCCAGCCATCCATCCATCCAGCCAGCCAGTCATCCATCCAGCCATTCATCCATCCAGCCATCGATCCAGCCATCCATCCATCCATCCCTCCAGCCAATCGTCCATCCAGCCATCCATCCATCAAGCAATCCATCCAGCCATCCATCCATCCCTCCAGCCAGCCATCCATCCAGCCATCCCTCCATCCAGACATCGATCCAGCCATCCAACCATTCATCCATCTCTCCAGCCAGCCTTACATCCAGCCATCCATCCATCCATCCATCCCTCCAGCCAGCCAACCAACCAGCCATCCCTCCATCCAGCCATCCATCCATCCAGCCATCCATCCAGCCATCCATCCATCTATCTATCCCTCCTGCCAGCCATCCATCCAGCCATCCATCCATCCAACCATCCATCCAGCCATCCATCCGTCCCTCCAGCCAGCCATCCATCCACCCATCCATCCATCAAGCCATCCATCCAGCCATCCTTCCATCCATCCTTCGCTCCAGCCAGCCATCCATCCAGCCATCCATCCATCCAGCCACCCATCCAGCCAACCATCCATCCATCCAACCCTCCAGCCAGTCATCCATCCTGCCATCCCTGCATCCAGCCATCCATCCAGCCATCCAACCATTCATCCATCCCTCCAGCCAGCCATACATCCAGCCATCCTTCCATCCAGCCATCCATCCAGCCATCCATCCATCCATCCCTCCAGCCAGCCAGTCATTAAGCCATCCATGCATCCATCCATCCATCCAGCCATCCATCCAGCCATCCATCCATCCAGCCAGCCATCCATCCAGCCATCCCTCCATCCAGCCATCCATCCAGCCATCCATCCATCCATCCATCCCTCCAGCCAGCCAACCAACCAGCCTTCCCTCCATCCAGCCATCCATCCATCCATCCTTCCCACCAGCCAGCCATCCATCCAGCCATCCATCCAGCTATCCATCCAGCCATCCATCCATCAATCCATCCCTCCAGCCAGCCATCCATCCAGCCATCTATCCATCCAGCCGTCCATCCAGCCATCGATCCATCCATCCATCCCTTCAGCCTGCCATCCATCCAGCCATCCATCCATCCATCCAGCCATCCATCCATCAATCCATCCATCCAGCCAGCCATCCATCCAGCCATCCATCCATCCTGCCATCTGTCCAGCCATCCATTCGGCCAACCCTCCATTCATCCATCCCTCCAGCCAGCCAACAATTCGGCCATCCATCCATCCAGCCATCCATTCATCCATCGCTCCAGCCAGCCATCCATCCAGCCATCCATCCAGCCATCCATCAATCCATCGATCCCTCCTGCCAGCCATCCATCCAGCCATCCATCCATCCAGCCATCCATCCATCCATCCATGCATCCATCCATCCCTCCATCCACCCATCCATCCATCCATCCATCCCTCCTGCCAGCCATCCATCAATCCATCCCTCCAACCAGCCATCCATCCAGCCCTCCATCCATCCAGCCGTCCATCCAGCCATCCATCCCTCCAGCCAGCCATCCATCCAGCCATCCATCCATCCTGCCATCCATTCAGCCATCCATCCATCCATCCCTCCAGCCAGCCATCCATCCAGCCATCCATCCATCGTGCCATCCATCCAGCCATCCATCCATCCATTCCTCCAGCCAGCAATCCTTCCAGCCACCCATCCATCCAGCCATTCATCCAGCCATCCATCCATCCCTCCAGCTATCCCTACATCCAGCCATCCATCCAACTATCCATCCATCCATCCATTCATCCTTCCAGCCATCCATCCAGCCATCCATCCATCCAGCCTTCCAGCCATCCAGCCATCCATCCATCCACCCATCCATCCATCCTGCCATCCATCCATCCATCCATCCATCCATCCATCCATCCATCCAGCCATCCATCCATCCAGCCATCCATCCAGCCATCCATCCATCCATCCATCCCGCCAGCGAGTCATCCATCCAGCCATCCATCCATCCAGCCATCCATCCAGCCATCCATCCATCCATCCATACCTCCAGCCAGCCATTCATCCAGCCATCTATCCATCCAGCCATCCATCCAGCCATCCATCCATCATTCCATCCCTCCAGCAAGCCGTCCATCCAGCCATCCATCCATCCTGCCATCCATCCAGCCATCCGTCCATCCATCCATCCCTCCAGCCAGCCATCCATCCAGCCATCCCTCCATCCAGCCATCCATCCAGCCATCCATGCATTCATCCATCTCTCCATCCAGCCATCCATCCATCCATCCATCCATCCAGCCAGCCATCCATCCAGCCATCCAGCCATCCTGCCATCCATCCAGCCATCCATCCAACAATCCATCCCTCCAGCCAGCCATTCATCCAGCAATCCATCCAAACCATCCGTCCATCCAGCCATCCATCCATCCATGCATCCCTCCAGCCAGCCAGCCAGCCAGCCATCCATCCATCCCTACAGCCAGCCATCCATCCAGCCATCCATCCATCCAGCCATCCATTCAGCCTTCCATTCATCCATCCATCCCTCCAGCCAGCCATCCATCCTGCCATCCATCCATCCAGCCATCGATCCAGCCATCCATCCATCCATTCCTCCAGCCAGCCATCCATCCAGCCATCCATCCATCCAGCCATCCATCCAGCTATCCATCCATCCCTCCAGCCAGCCATCCATCCAGCAATCCATCCGTCCAGCCATCCATCCATTCTTCAAGCCAGCCATCCATCCAGCCATCCATCCATCCAGCCAGCCAGTCATCCATCCAGCCATTCATCCATCCAGCCATCGATCCAGCCATCCATCCATCCATCCCTCCAGCCAATCGTCCATCCAGCCATCCATCCATCAAGCAATCCATCCAGCCATCCATCCATCCCTCCAGCCAGCCATCCATCCAGCCATCCCTCCATCCAGCCATCCATCCAGCCATCCATGCATTCATCCATCTCTCCATCCAGCCATCTATCCAGCCATTCATCCATCCATCCATACCTCCAGACAGCCAGCCATCCATCCATTCATCCATCCAGCCATCCATCCAGCCATCCATCCATCAATCCACCCGCCCAGCCAGCCATCCAACCAGCCATCCAGCCATCCAGCCATCCATCCAGCCATCCATTCATTCATCCATCCCTCCAGCCAGCCATCCATCCAGCCATCCATCCATCCAGCCATCCATTCAGCCATCCATCCATCCATCCCTTCAGCCAGCCATCCATTCGGCCATCCATCCATCCAGCCATCCATCCATCCATCCCTCCAGCCAGCCATCCATCCAGCCATCCATCCATCCTGCCATCCTTCCAGCCATCCATCCATCCATCCATCCCTCCTGCCAGCCATCCATCCAGCCATCAATCCATCCAACCATCCATCCAGCCATCCATCCATCCATCCGTCCCTCCAGCCAGCCATCTATCCAGCCATTCATCCATCCATCCATATCTCCAGCCAGCCAGCCAGCCATCCATCCATCCAGCCATCCATCCAGCCATCCATCCATCCATCCCTCCAGCCAGCCATCCATCCAGCCATCCATCCATTCTTCAAGCCAGCCTTCCATCCAGCCATCCATCCATCCAGCCAGCCATTCATCCATCCCTCCAGCCAGCCATCCATCCAGCCATCCGTCCATCCATCCATCCATCCAGCAATCCATCCAGCCATCTATCCATCCATCCAGCCATCCATTCAGCCATCCATTCATCCATCCATCCCTCCAGCCAGCCATCCATCCAGCCATCCATCCATCCAGCCATCCATCCAGCCATCCATTCATTCTTCAAGCCAGCCATCCATCCAGCCATCCATCCATCCAGCCAGCCATTCAGCCATCCAGCCATCCAGCCATCCATCCATCCCTCTAACCAGCCATCCATCCAGCCATTCCTCCATCCAGTCATTTATCCAGCCATCCATCCATCCATCCATCTCTCCAGCCAGCCATACATCCAGCCATACATCCATTCAGCCATTCATCCAGCCATCCATTCATCCATCCATCCCTCCAGCCAGCCATACAGCCATTAAGCCATCCATCCATCCAGCCATCCATCCAGCCATCCATCCATCCCTCCAGCCAGCCATCCATCCAGCCATCCCTCCATCCAGCCATCCTTCCAGCCATCCATCCATTCATCCATCAAGCCAGCCAGCCAACCATCCAGCCATCCCTCCATCCAGCCATCCTTCCATCCATCCATCCATCCAGCCAGCCATCCATCCAGCCATCCATCCATCCAGCCATCCATCCAGCCATCAATCCAACAATCCATCCCTCCAGCCAGCCATTCATCCAGCAATCCATCCAAACCATCCGTCCATCCAGCCATCCATCCATCCATGCATCCCTCCAGCCATCCAGCCAGCCAGCCAGCCATCCATCCATCCACCCCTACAGCCAGCCATCCATCCAGCCATCCATCCATCCATCCATCCATTCAGCCATCCATTCATCCATCCATCCCTCCAGCCAGCCATCCATCCAGCCATCCATCCATCCAGCCATCGATCCAGCCATCCATCCATCCATCCATTCCTCCAGCCAGCCATCCATCCAGCCATCCATCCATCCACCCATCCATCCAGCCATCCATCCATACCTCCAGCCAGCCATCCATCCAGCAATCCATCCGTCCAGCCATCCATCCAGCCATCCATTCATTCTTCAAGCCAGCCATCCATCCAGCCATCCATCCATCCAGCCAGCCAGTCATCCATCCAGCCATTCATCCATCCAGCCATCGATCCAGCCATCCATCCATCCATCCCTCCAGCCAATCGTCCAACCAGCCATCTATCCATCAAGCAATCCATCCAGCCATCCATCCATCCCTCCAGCCTGCCATCCATCAAGCCATTCCTCCATCCAGCCATCTATCCAGCCATCCATCCATCCATCCATCCATCCCTCCAGCCAGCCATCCATCCAGCCATCCCTCCATCCATCCGTCCATCCATCCAACCATCCAGGCATCCATCCATCCAGCCAGCCTTCCATCCAGCCATCCCTCAATACAGCCATGCATCCAGCCATGCATCCATCCGTCACTCCCGCCAGCCACCAATCCAGCCATCCATCCATCCAGCCATCCATTCAGCCATCCATCCATCCATCCATCCCTTCAGCCAGCCATCCATTCGACCATCCATCCAGACATCCGTCCATCCATCCCTCCAGCCAGCCATCCATCCAGCCATCCATCCATCCAGCCATCCATCCAGCCATCCATCCATCTATCCCTCCTGCCAGCCATCCATCCAGCCATCCATCCATCCAACCATCCATCCAGCCATCCATCCATCCATCCTTCCCTCCAGCCAGCCATCCATTCAGCCATCCATCCATACAGCCATCCATCCAGCCATCCATCCATCCATCCTTCCCTGCAGCCAGCCATCCATCCAGCCATCCATCCATCCAGCCACCCATCCAGCCATCCATCCATCCATCCATCACTCCAGCCAGACATTCATCCTGCCAGCCCTCCATCCAGACATCGATCCAGCCATCCAACCATTCATCCATCTCTCCAGCCAGCCTTACATCCAGCCATCCATCCATCCATCCATCCCTCCAGCCAGCCAACCACCCAGCCATCCCTCCATCCAGCCATCCATCCATCCAGCCATCCATCCAGCCATCCATCCATCTATCTATCCCTCCTGCCAGCCATCCATCCAGCCATCCATCCATCCAACCATCCATCCAGCCATCCATCCGTCCCTCCAGCCAGCCATCCATCCAGCCATCCATCCATCAAGCCATCCATCCAGCCATCCATCCATCCATCCTTCGCTCCAGCCAGCCATCCATCCAGCCATCCATCCATCCAGCCACCCATTCAGCCAACCATCCATCCATCCAACCCTCCAGCCAGTCATCCATCAAACCATCCCTGCATCCAGCCATCCATCCAGCCATCCAACCATTCATCCATCCCTCCAGCCAGCCATACATCCAGCCATCCTTCCATCCAGCCATCCATCCGGCCATCCATCCATCCATCCATTCCTCCAGCCAGCCAGTCATTAAGCCATCCATGCATCCATCCATCCATCCAGCCATCCATCCAGCCATCCATCCATCCAGCCAGCCATCCATCCAGCCATCCCTCCATCCAGCCATCCATCCAGCCATCCATCCATCCATCCATCCCTCCAGCCAGCCAACCAACCAGCCTTCCCTCCATCCAGCCATCCATCCATCCATCCTTCCCACCAGCCAGCCATCCATCCAGCCATCCATCCAGCTATCCATCCAGCCATCCATCCATCAATCCATCCCTCCAGCCAGCCATCCATCCAGCCATCTATCCATCCAGCCGTCCATCCAGCCATCGATCCATCCATCCATCCCTTCAGCCTGCCGTCCATCCAGCCATCGATCCATCCATCCATCCCTTCAGCCTGCCATCCATCCAGCCATCCATCCATCCATCCAGCCATCCATCCATCAATCCATCCATCCTGCCATCTGTCCAGCCATCCATTCGGCCATCCCTCCATTCATCCATCCCTCCAGCCAGCCAACCATTCGGCCATCCATCCATCCAGCCATCCATTCATCCATCGCTTGAGCCAGCCATCCATCCAGCCATCCATCCAGCCATCCATCCATCCATCGATCCCTCCTGCTAGCCATCCATCCAGCCATCCATCCATCCAGCCATCCATCGATCCATCCATCCATCCATCCATCCCTCCATCCAGCCATGCATCCATCCATCCATCCCTCCTGCCAGCCATCCATCAATCCATCCCTCCAACCAGCCATCCATCCAGCCCTCCATCCATCCAGCCGTCCATCCAGCCATCCATCCCTCCAGCCAGCCATCCATCCAGCCATCCATCCATCCTGCCATCCATTCAGCCATCCATCCATCCATCCCTCCAGCCAGCCATCCATCCAGCCATCCATCCATCCTGCCATCCATCCAGCCATCCATCCATCCATTCCTCCAGCCGGCAATCCTTCCAGCCACCCATCCATCCAGCCATTCATCCAGCCATCCATCCATCCCTCCAGCTATCCCTACATCCAGCCATCCATCCAACTATCCATCCATCCATCCATTCATCCTTCCAGCCATCCATCCAGCCATCCATCCATCCAGCCTTCCAGCCATCCAGCCATCCATCCATCCACCCATCCATCCATCCTGCCATCCATCCATCCATCCATCCATCCATCCATCCATCCAGCCATCCATCCATCCAGCCATCCATCCAGCCATCCATCCATCCATCCATCCCGCCAGCCATCCATCCATCCATCCATACCTCCAGCCAGCCATTCATCCAGCCATCTATCCATCCAGCCATCCATCCAGCCATCCATCCATCATTCCATCCCTCCAGCAAGCCGTCCATCCAGCCATCCATCCATCCTGCCATCCATCCAGCCATCCGTCCATCCATCCATCCCTCCAGCCAGCCATCCATCCAGCCATCCCTCCATCCAGCCATCCATCCAGCCATCCATGCATTCATCCATCTCTCCATCCAGCCATCTATCCAGCCATTCATCCATCCATCCATACCTCCAGCCAGCCAGCCATCCATCCATTCATCCATCCAGCCATCCATCCAGCCATCCATCCATCAATCCACCTGCCCAGCCAGCCATCCAACCAGCCATCCAGCCATCCAGCCATCCATCCAGCCATCCATTCATTCATCCATCCCTCCAGCCAGCCATCCATCCAGCCATCCATCCATCCAGCCATCCATTCAGCTATCCATCCATCCATCCCTTCAGCCAGCCATACATTCGGCCATCCATCCATCCAGCCATCCATCCATCCATCCCTCCAGCCAGCCATCCATCCAGCCATCCATCAATACTGCCATCCTTCCAGCCATCCATCCATCCATCCATCCCTCCTGCCAGCCATCCATCCAGCCATCAATCCATCCAACCATCCATCCAGCCATCCATCCATCCATCCGTCCCTCCAGCCAGCCATCTATCCAGCCATTCATCCATCCATCCATACCTCCAGCCAGCCAGCCAGCCATCCATCCATCCAACCATCAATCCAGCCATCCATCCATCCATCCCTCCAGCCAGCCATCCATCCAGCCATCCATCCATTCTTCAAGCCAGCCATCCATCCAGCCATCCATCCATCCAGCCAGCCATTCAGCCATCCCTCCAGCCAGCCATCCATCCAGCCATCCGTCCATCCATCCATCCATCCAGCAATCCATCCAGCCATCTATCCATCCATCCATCCCTCCTCCCAGTCATCCATCCAGCCATTCATCCATCCATCCATCCATCCAGCCATACATCCATCCATCCCTCCAGCCAGCCAACCATCCATTAAGCCATCCATCCAGCCATCCAGCCATCCATCCATCCCTCTAGCCAGCCATCCATCCAGCCATTCCTCCATCCAGTCATCTATCCAGCCTTCCATCCATCCATCCATCTCTCCAGCCAGCCATACATCCAGCCATACATCCATTCAGCCATTCATCCAGCCATCCATCCATCCATCCATCCCTCCAGCCAGCCATACAGCCATTAAGCCATCCATCCATCCAGCCATCCATCCAGCCATCCATCCATCCCTCCAGCCAGCCATCCATCCAGCCATCCCTCCATCCAGCCATCCTTCCAGCCATCCATCCATTCATCCATCCAGCCAGCCAGCCAACCATCCAGCCATCCCTCCATCCAGCCATCCATCCATCCATCCATCCATCCAGCCAGCCATCCATCCAGCCATCCATCCATCCAGCCATCCATCCAGCCATCCATCCAACAATCCATCCCTCCAGCCAGCCATTCATCCAGCAATCCATCCAAACCATCCGTCCATCCAGCCATCCATCCATCCATGCATCCCTCCAGCCAGCCAGCCAGCCAGCCATCCATCCATCCATCCATCCCTACAGCCAGCCATCCATCCAGCCATCCATCCATCCAGCCATCCATTCAGCCATCCATTCATCCATCCATCCCTCCAGCCAGCCATCCATCCAGCCATCCATCCATCCAGCCATCGATCCAGCCATCCATCCATCCATTCCTCCAGCCAGCCATCCATCCAGCCATCCATCCATCCAGCCATCCATCCAGCCATCCATCCATACCTCCAGCCAGCCATCCATCCAGCAATCCATCCGTCCAGCCATCCATCCAGCCTTCCATCCATTCTTCAAGCCAGCCATCCATCCAGCCATCCATCCATCCAGCCAGCCAGTCATCCATCCAGCCATTCATCCATCCATTCATCGATCCAGCCATCCATCCATCCATCCCTCCAGCCAATCGTCCAACCAGCCATCCATCCATCAAGCAATCCATCCAGCCATCCATCCATCCCTCCAGCCTGCCATCCATCAAGCCATTCCTCCATCCAGCCATCTATCCAGCCATCCATCCATCCATCCATCCCTCCAGCCAGCCATCCATCCAGCCATCCCTCCATCCATCCGTCCATCCATCCATCCATCCAGCCATCCATCCATCCAGCTAGCCTTCCATCCAGCCATCCCTCAATACAGCCATCCATCCAGCCATGCATCCATCCGTCACTCCAGCCAGCCATCCATCCAGCCATCCCTCCATCCAGCCATCCATCCAGCCATCCAACCATTCAGCCATCTCTCCAGCCAGCCATACATCCAGTCATCCATCCATCCAGCCATCCATCCCGCCACCCATCCATCCATCCATCCCTCCAGCCAGCCAGTCATTAAGCCATCCATCCATCCATCCAGCCATCCATCCAGCCATCCATCCCTCCAGCCAGCCATCCATCCAGCCATCCCTCCATCCAGCCATCCATCCAGCCATCCATCCATCCCTCCAGCCAGCCAAATATCCAGCTATCCCTCCATTCAGCCATCCATCCATCCATCCATCCCACAAGCCAGCCATCCATCCAGCCATCCATCCAGCTATCCATCTAGCCATCCATCCATCAATCCATTCCTCCAGCCAGCCATCCATCCAGCCATCCATCCATCCAGCCGTCCATCCAGCCATCCATCCATCCATTCATCCCTTCAGCCTGCCATCCATCCAGCCATCCATCCAGCCAGCCATCCATCCAGCCATCCGTCCATCCATCCATCCATCCAGCAATCCATCCAGCCATCTATCCATCCATCCATCCCTCCTGCCAGTCATCCATCCTGCCATTCATCCATCCAGCCATCCATCCAGCCATCCATCCATCCATCCCTCCAGCCAGCCATCCATCCATTAAGCCATCCATCCGGCCATCCATCCATCCCTCTAGCCAGCCATCCGTCCAGCCATTCCTCCATACAGTCATCTATCCAGCCAACCGTCCATCCATCCATCCATCCAGCAATCCATCCAGCCATCCATCCATTCAGCCATTCATCCAGCCATCCATCCATCCATCCATCCCTCCAGCCAGCCATACAGCCATTAAGCCATCCATCCATCCAGCCATCCATCCAGCCATCCATCCATCCCTCCAGCCAGCCATCCATCCAGCCATCCCTCCATCCAGCCATCCTTCCAGCCATCCATCCATCCAGCCAGCCAGCCAACCATCCAGCCATCCTTCCATCCAGCCATCCATCCATCCATCCATCCATCCAGCCAGCCATCCATCCAGCCATCCATCCATCCTGCCATCCATCCAGCCATTCATCCAACAATCCATCCCTCCAGCCAGCCATTCATCCAGCAATCCATCCAAACCATCCGTCCATCCAGCCATCCATCCATCCATGC
Organism: Scyliorhinus torazame; assembly: GCF_047496885.1. NCBI lineage: Eukaryota > Metazoa > Chordata > Chondrichthyes > Carcharhiniformes > Scyliorhinidae > Scyliorhinus > Scyliorhinus torazame. The sequence continues at coordinate 279,667,673 of NC_092708.1, read as the reverse complement.
ATCCCTCCAGCCAGCCAGCCAGCCAGCCATCCATCCATCCATCCATCCCTACAGCCAACCATCCATCCAGCCATCCATCCATCCAGCCATCCATTCAGCCTTCCATTCATCCATCCATCCCTCCAGCCAGCCATCCATCCTGCCATCCATCCATCCAGCCATCGATCCAGCCATCCATCCATCCATCCATTCCTCCAGCCAGCCATCCATCCAGCCATCCATCCATCCAGCCATCCATCCAGCTATCCATCCATCCCTCCAGCCAGCCATCCATCCAGCAATCCATCCGTCCAGCCATCCATCCATTCTTCAAGCCAGCCATCCATCCAGCCATCCATCCATCCAGCCAGCCAGTCATCCATCCAGCCATTCATCCATCCAGCCATCGATCCAGCCATCCATCCATCCATCCCTCCAGCCAATCGTCCATCCAGCCATCCATCCATCAAGCAATCCATCCAGCCATCCATCCATCCCTCCAGCCAGCCATCCATCCAGCCATCCCTCCATCCAGACATCGATCCAGCCATCCAACCATTCATCCATCTCTCCAGCCAGCCTTACATCCAGCCATCCATCCATCCATCCATCCCTCCAGCCAGCCAACCAACCAGCCATCCCTCCATCCAGCCATCCATCCATCCAGCCATCCATCCAGCCATCCATCCATCTATCTATCCCTCCTGCCAGCCATCCATCCAGCCATCCATCCATCCAACCATCCATCCAGCCATCCATCCGTCCCTCCAGCCAGCCATCCATCCACCCATCCATCCATCAAGCCATCCATCCAGCCATCCTTCCATCCATCCTTCGCTCCAGCCAGCCATCCATCCAGCCATCCATCCATCCAGCCACCCATCCAGCCAACCATCCATCCATCCAACCCTCCAGCCAGTCATCCATCCTGCCATCCCTGCATCCAGCCATCCATCCAGCCATCCAACCATTCATCCATCCCTCCAGCCAGCCATACATCCAGCCATCCTTCCATCCAGCCATCCATCCAGCCATCCATCCATCCATCCCTCCAGCCAGCCAGTCATTAAGCCATCCATGCATCCATCCATCCATCCAGCCATCCATCCAGCCATCCATCCATCCAGCCAGCCATCCATCCAGCCATCCCTCCATCCAGCCATCCATCCAGCCATCCATCCATCCATCCATCCCTCCAGCCAGCCAACCAACCAGCCTTCCCTCCATCCAGCCATCCATCCATCCATCCTTCCCACCAGCCAGCCATCCATCCAGCCATCCATCCAGCTATCCATCCAGCCATCCATCCATCAATCCATCCCTCCAGCCAGCCATCCATCCAGCCATCTATCCATCCAGCCGTCCATCCAGCCATCGATCCATCCATCCATCCCTTCAGCCTGCCATCCATCCAGCCATCCATCCATCCATCCAGCCATCCATCCATCAATCCATCAATCCAGCCAGCCATCCATCCAGCCATCCATCCATCCTGCCATCTGTCCAGCCATCCATTCGGCCATCCCTCCATTCATCCATCCCTCCAGCCAGCCAACCATTCGGCCATCCATCCATCCAGCCATCCATTCATCCATCGCTCCAGCCAGCCATCCATCCAGCCATCCATCCAGCCATCCATCAATCCATCGATCCCTCCTGCCAGCCATCCATCCAGCCATCCATCCATCCAGCCATCCATCCATCCATCCATCCATCCATCCATCCCTCCATCCAGCCATCCATCCATCCATCCATCCCTCCTGCCAGCCATCCATCAATCCATCCCTCCAACCAGCCATCCATCCAGCCCTCCATCCATCCAGCCGTCCATCCAGCCATCCATCCCTCCAGCCAGCCATCCATCCAGCCATCCATCCATCCTGCCATCCATTCAGCCATCCATCCATCCATCCCTCCAGCCAGCCATCCATCCAGCCATCCATCCATCGTGCCATCCATCCAGCCATCCATCCATCCATTCCTCCAGCCAGCAATCCTTCCAGCCACCCATCCATCCAGCCATTCATCCAGCCATCCATCCATCCCTCCAGCTATCCCTACATCCAGCCATCCATCCAACTATCCATCCATCCATCCATTCATCCTTCCAGCCATCCATCCAGCCATCCATCCATCCAGCCTTCCAGCCATCCAGCCATCCATCCATCCACCCATCCATCCATCCTGCCATCCATCCATCCATCCATCCATCCATCCATCCATCCATCCAGCCATCCATCCATCCAGCCATCCATCCAGCCATCCATCCATCCATCCATCCCGCCAGCGAGTCATCCATCCAGCCATCCATCAATCCAGCCATCCATCCAGCCATCCATCCATCCATCCATACCTCCAGCCAGCCATTCATCCAGCCATCTATCCATCCAGCCATCCATCCAGCCATCCATCCATCATTCCATCCCTCCAGCAAGCCGTCCATCCAGCCATCCATCCATCCTGCCATCCATCCAGCCATCCGTCCATCCATCCATCCCTCCAGCCAGCCATCCATCCAGCCATCCCTCCATCCAGCCATCCATCCAGCCATCCATGCATTCATCCATCTCTCCATCCAGCCATCCATCCATCCATCCATCCATCCAGCCAGCCATCCATCCAGCCATCCATCCATCCTGCCATCCATCCAGCCATCCATCCAACAATCCATCCCTCCAGCCAGCCATTCATCCAGCAATCCATCCAAACCATCCGTCCATCCAGCCATCCATCCATCCATGCATCCCTCCAGCCAGCCAGCCAGCCAGCCATCCATCCATCCATCCATCCCTACAGCCAGCCATCCATCCAGCCATCCATCCATCCAGCCATCCATTCAGCCTTCCATTCATCCATCCATCCCTCCAGCCAGCCATCCATCCTGCCATCCATCCATCCAGCCATCGATCCAGCCATCCATCCATCCATTCCTCCAGCCAGCCATCCATCCAGCCATCCATCCATCCAGCCATCCATCCAGCTATCCATCCATCCCTCCAGCCAGCCATCCATCCAGCAATCCATCCGTCCAGCCATCCATCCATTCTTCAAGCCAGCCATCCATCCAGCCATCCATCCATCCAGCCAGCCAGTCATCCATCCAGCCATTCATCCATCCAGCCATCGATCCAGCCATCCATCCATCCATCCCTCCAGCCAATCGTCCATCCAGCCATCCATCCATCAAGCAATCCATCCAGCCATCCATCCATCCCTCCAGCCAGCCATCCATCCAGCCATCCCTCCATCCAGCCATCCATCCAGCCATCCATGCATTCATCCATCTCTCCATCCAGCCATCTATCCAGCCATTCATCCATCCATCCATACCTCCAGACAGCCAGCCATCCATCCATTCATCCATCCAGCCATCCATCCAGCCATCCATCCATCAATCCACCCGCCCAGCCAGCCATCCAACCAGCCATCCAGCCATCCAGCCATCCATCCAGCCATCCATTCATTCATCCATCCCTCCAGCCAGCCATCCATCCAGCCATCCATCCATCCAGCCATCCATTCAGCCATCCATCCACCCATCCCTTCAGCCAGCCATCCATTCGGCCATCCATCCATCCAGCCATCCATCCATCCATCCCTCCAGCCAGCCATCCATCCAGCCATCCATCCATCCTGCCATCCTTCCAGCCATCCATCCATCCATCCATCCCTCCTGCCAGCCATCCATCCAGCCATCAATCCATCCAACCATCCATCCAGCCATCCATCCATCCATCCGTCCCTCCAGCCAGCCATCTATCCAGCCATTCATCCATCCATCCATATCTCCAGCCAGCCAGCCAGCCATCCATCCATCCAGCCATCCATCCAGCCATCCATCCATCCATCCCTCCAGCCAGCCATGCATCCAGCCATCCATCCATTCTTCAAGCCAGCCATCCATCCAGCCATCCATCCATCCAGCCAGCCATTCAGCCATCCCTCCAGCCAGCCATCCATCCAGCCATCCGTCCATCCATCCATCCATCCAGCAATCCATCCAGCCATCTATCCATCCATCCAGCCATCCATTCAGCCATCCATTCATCCATCCATCCCTCCAGCCAGCCATCCATCCAGCCATCCATCCATCCAGCCATCCATCCAGCCATCCATTCATTCTTCAAGCCAGCCATCCATCCAGCCATCCATCCATCCAGCCAGCCATTCAGCCATCCAGCCATCCAGCCATCCATCCATCCCTCTAACCAGCCATCCAGCCAGCCATTCCTCCATCCAGTCATTTATCCAGCCATCCATCCATCCATCCATCTCTCCAGCCAGCCATACATCCAGCCATACATCCATTCAGCCATTCATCCAGCCATCCATTCATCCATCCATCCCTCCAGCCAGCCATACAGCCATTAAGCCATCCATCCATCCAGCCATCCATCCAGCCATCCATCCATCCCTTCAACCAGCCATCCATCCAGCCATCCCTCCATCCAACCATCCTTCCAGCCATCCATCCATTCATCCATCAAGCCAGCCAGCCAACCATCCAGCCATCCCTCCATCCAGCCATCCATCCATCCATCCATCCATCCAGCCAGCCATCCATCCAGCCATCCATCCATCCAGCCATCCATCCAGCCATCAATCCAACAATCCATCCCTCCAGCCAGCCATTCATCCAGCAATCCATCCAAACCATCCGTCCATCCAGCCATCCATCCATCCATGCATCCCTCCAGCCAGCCAGCCAGCCAGCCAGCCATCCATCCATCCACCCCTACAGCCAGCCATCCATCCAGCCATCCATCCATCCATCCATCCATTCAGCCATCCATTCATCCATCCATCCCTCCAGCCAGCCATCCATCCAGCCATCCATCCATCCAGCCATCGATCCAGCCATCCATCCATCCATCCATTCCTCCAGCCAGCCATCCATCCAGCCATCCATCCATCCAGCCATCCATCCAGCCATCCATCCATACCTCCAGCCAGCCATCCATCCAGCAATCCATCCGTCCAGCCATCCATCCAGCCATCCATTCATTCTTCAAGCCAGCCATCCATCCAGCCATCCATCCATCCAGCCAGCCAGTCATCCATCCAGCCATTCATCCATCCAGCCATCGATCCAGCCATCCATCCATCCATCCCTCCAGCCAATCGTCCAACCAGCCATTTATCCATCAAGCAATCCATCCAGCCATCCATCCATCCCTCCAGCCTGCCATCCATCAAGCCATTCCTCCATCCAGCCATCTATCCAGCCATCCATCCATCCATCCATCCATCCCTCCAGCCAGCCATCCATCCAGCCATCCCTCCATCCATCCGTCCATCCATCCATCCATCCAGGCATCCATCCATCCAGCCAGCCTTCCATCCAGCCATCCCTCAATACAGCCATGCATCCAGCCATGCATCCATCCGTCACTCCCGCCAGCCACCAATCCAGCCATCCAGCCATCCATTCAGCCATCCATCCATCCATCCATCCCTTCAGCCAGCCATCCATTCGACCATCCATCCAGACATCCGTCCATCCATCCCTCCAGCCAGCCATCCATCCAGCCATCCATCCATCCAGCCATCCATCCAGCCATCCATCCATCTATCCCTCCTGCCAGCCATCCATCCAGCCATCCATCCATCCAACCATCCATCCAGCCATCCATCCATCCATCCTTCCCTCCAGCCAGCCATCCATTCAGCCATCCATCCATACAGCCATCCATCCAGCCATCCATCCATCCATCCTTCCCTGCAGCCAGCCATCCATCCAGCCATCCATCCATCCAGCCACCCATCCAGCCATCCATCCATCCATCCATCACTCCAGCCAGACATTCATCCTGCCAGCCCTCCATCCAGACATCGATCCAGCCATCCAACCATTCATCCATCTCTCCAGCCAGCCTTACATCCAGCCATCCATCCATCCATCCATCCCTCCAGCCAGCCAACCACCCAGCCATCCCTCCATCCAGCCATCCATCCATCCAGCCATCCATCCAGCCATCCATCCATCTATCTATCCCTCCTGCCAGCCATCCATCCAGCCATCCATCCATCCAACCATCCATCCAGCCATCCATCCGTCCCTCCAGCCAGCCATCCATCCAGCCATCCATCCATCAAGCCATCCATCCAGCCATCCATCCATCCATCCTTCGCTCCAGCCAGCCATCCATCCAGCCATCCATCCATCCAGCCACCCATCCAGCCAACCATCCATCCATCCAACCCTCCAGCCAGTCATCCATCAAACCATCCCTGCATCCAGCCATCCATCCAGCCATCCAACCATTCATCCATCCCTCCAGCCATCCATCCATCTATCTATCCCTCCTGCCAGCCATCCATCCAGCCATCCATCCAGCCATCCATCCATCCATCCATTCCTCCAGCCAGCCAGTCATTAAGCCATCCATGCATCCATCCATCCATCCAGCCATCCATCCAGCCATCCATCCATCCATCCATCCATCCCTCCAGCCAGCCAACCAACCAGCCTTCCCTCCATCCAGCCATCCATCCATCCATCCTTCCCACCAGCCAGCCATCCATCCAGCCATCCATCCAGCTATCCATCCAGCCATCCATCCATCAATCCATCCCTCCAGCCAGCCATCCATCCAGCCATCTATCCATCCAGCCGTCCATCCAGCCATCGATCCATCCATCCATCCCTTCAGCCTGCCATCCATCCAGCCATCCATCCATCCATCCAGCCATCCATCCATCAATCCATCCATCCAGCCAGCCATCCATCCAGCCATCCATCCATCCTGCCATCTGTCCAGCCATCCATTCGGCCAACCCTCCATTCATCCATCCCTCCAGCCAGCCAACCATTCGGCCATCCATCCATCCAGCCATCCATTCATCCATCGCTTGAGCCAGCCATCCATCCAGCCATCCATCCAGCCATCCATCCATCCATCGATCCCTCCTGCTAGCCATCCATCCAGCCATCCATCCATCCAGCCATCCATCGATCCATCCATCCATCCATCCATCCCTCCATCCAGCCATGCATCCATCCATCCATCCCTCCTGCCAGCCATCCATCAATCCATCCCTCCAACCAGCCATCCATCCAGCCCTCCATCCATCCAGCCGTCCATCCAGCCATCCATCCCTCCAGCCAGCCATCCATCCAGCCATCCATCCATCCTGCCATCCATTCAGCCATCCATCCATCCATCCCTCCAGCCAGCCATCCATCCAGCCATCCATCCATCCTGCCATCCATCCAGCCATCCATCCATCCATTCCTCCAGCCGGCAATCCTTCCAGCCACCCATCCATCCAGCCATTCATCCAGCCATCCATCCATCCCTCCAGCTATCCCTACATCCAGCCATCCATCCAACTATCCATCCATCCATCCATTCATCCTTCCAGCCATCCATCCAGCCATCCATCCATCCAGCCTTCCAGCCATCCAGCCATCCATCCATCCACCCATCCATCCATCCTGCCATCCATCCATCCATCCATCCATCCATCCATCCATCCATCCAGCCATCCATCCATCCAGCCATCCATCCAGCCATCCATCCATCCATCCATCCCGCCAGCCATCCATCCATCCATCCATACCTCCAGCCAGCCATTCATCCAGCCATCTATCCATCCAGCCATCCATCCAGCCATCCATCCATCATTCCATCCCTCCAGCAAGCCGTCCATCCAGCCATCCATCCATCCTGCCATCCATCCAGCCATCCGTCCATCCATCCATCCCTCCAGCCAGCCATCCATCCAGCCATCCCTCCATCCAGCCATCCATCCAGCCATCCATGCATTCATCCATCTCTCCATCCAGCCATCTATCCAGCCATTCATCCATCCATCCATACCTCCAGCCAGCCAGCCATCCATCCATTCATCCATCCAGCCATCCATCCAGCCATCCATCCATCAATCCACCTGCCCAGCCAGCCATCCAACCAGCCATCCAGCCATCCAGCCATCCATCCAGCCATCCATTCATTCATCCATCCCTCCAGCCAGCCATCCATCCAGCCATCCATCCATCCAGCCATCCATTCAGCTATCCATCCATCCATCCCTTCAGCCAGCCATCCATTCGGCCATCCATCCATCCAGCCATCCATCCATCCATCCCTCCAGCCAGCCATCCATCCAGCCATCCATCAATACTGCCATCCTTCCAGCCATCCATCCATCCATCCATCCCTCCTGCCAGCCATCCATCCAGCCATCAATCCATCCAACCATCCATCCAGCCATCCATCCATCCATCCGTCCCTCCAGCCAGCCATCTATCCAGCCATTCATCCATCCATCCATACCTCCAGCCAGCCAGCCAGCCATCCATCCATCCAGCCATCCATTCAGCCATCCATCCATCCATCCCTCCAGCCAGCCATCCATCCAGCCATCCATCCATTCTTCAAGCCAGCCATCCATCCAGCCATCCATCCATCCAGCCAGCCATTCAGCCATCCCTCCAGCCAGCCATCCATCCAGCCATCCGTCCATCCATCCATCCATCCAGTAATCCATCCAGCCATCTATCCATCCATCCATCCCTCCTCCCAGTCATCCATCCAGCCATTCATCCATCCATCCATCCATCCAGCCATACATCCATCCATCCCTCCAGCCAGCCATCCATCCATTAAGCCATCCATCCAGCCATCCAGCCATCCATCCATCCCTCTAGCCAGCCATCCATCCAGCCATTCCTCCATCCAGTCATCTATCCAGCCATCCATCCATCCATCCATCTCTCCAGCCAGCCATACATCCAGCCATACATCCATTCAGCCATTCATCCAGCCATCCATCCATCCATCCATCCCTCCAGCCAGCCATACAGCCATTAAGCCATCCATCCATCCAGCCATCCATCCAGCCATCCATCCATCCCTCCAGCCAGCCATCCATCCAGCCATCCCTCCATCCAGCCATCCTTCCAGCCATCCATCCATTCATCCATCCAGCCAGCCAGCCAACCATCCAGCCATCCCTCCATCCAGCCATCCATCCATCCATCCATCCATCCAGCCAGCCATCCATCCAGCCATCCATCCATCCAGCCATCCATCCAGCCATCCATCCAACAATCCATCCCTCCAGCCAGCCATTCATCCAGCAATCCATCCAAACCATCCGTCCATCCAGCCATCCATCCATCCATGCATCCCTCCAGCCAGCCAGCCAGCCAGCCATCCATCCATCCATCCATCCCTACAGCCAGCCATCCATCCAGCCATCCATCCATCCAGCCATCCATTCAGCCATCCATTCATCCATCCATCCCTCCAGCCAGCCATCCATCCAGCCATCCATCCATCCAGCCATCGATCCAGCCATCCATCCATCCATTCCTCCAGCCAGCCATCCATCCAGCCATCCATCCATCCAGCCATCCATCCAGCCATCCATCCATACCTCCAGCCAGCCATCCATCCAGCAATCCATCCGTCCAGCCATCCATCCAGCCTTCCATCCATTCTTCAAGCCAGCCATCCATCCAGCCATCCATCCATCCAGCCAGCCAGTCATCCATCCAGCCATTCATCCATCCATTCATCGATCCAGCCATCCATCCATCCATCCCTCCAGCCAATCGTCCAACCAGCCATCCATCCATCAAGCAATCCATCCAGCCATCCATCCATCCCTCCAGCCTGCCATCCATCAAGCCATTCCTCCATCCAGCCATCTATCCAGCCATCCATCCATCCATCCATCCCTCCAGCCAGCCATCCATCCAGCCATCCCTCCATCCATCCGTCCATCCATCCATCCATCCAGCCATCCATCCATCCAGCTAGCCTTCCATCCAGCCATCCCTCAATACAGCCATCCATCCAGCCATGCATCCATCCGTCACTCCAGCCAGCCATCCATCCAGCCATCCCTCCATCCAGCCATCCATCCAGCCATCCAACCATTCAGCCATCTCTCCAGCCAGCCATACATCCAGTCATCCATCCATCCAGCCATCCATCCCGCCACCCATCCATCCATCCATCCCTCCAGCCAGCCAGTCATTAAGCCATCCATCCATCCATCCAGCCATCCATCCAGCCATCCATCCCTCCAGCCAGCCATCCATCCAGCCATCCCTCCATCCAGCCATCCATCCAGCCATCCATCCATCCCTCCAGCCAGCCAAATATCCAGCTATCCCTCCATTCAGCCATCCATCCATCCATCCATCCCACAAGCCAGCCATCCATCCAGCCATCCATCCAGCTATCCATCTAGCCATCCATCCATCAATCCATTCCTCCAGCCAGCCATCCATCCAGCCATCCATCCATCCAGCCGTCCATCCAGCCATCCATCCATCCATTCATCCCTTCAGCCTGCCATCCATCCAGCCATCCATCCAGCCAGCCATCCATCCAGCCATCCGTCCATCCATCCATCCATCCAGCAATCCATCCAGCCATCTATCCATCCATCCATCCCTCCTGCCAGTCATCCATCCTGCCATTCATCCATCCAGCCATCCATCCAGCCATCCATCCATCCATCCCTCCAGCCAGCCATCCATCCATTAAGCCATCCATCCGGCCATCCATCCATCCCTCTAGCCAGCCATCCGTCCAGCCATTCCTCCATCCAGTCATCTATCCAGCCAACCGTCCATCCATCCATCCATCCAGCAATCCATCCAGCCATCCATCCATTCAGCCATTCATCCAGCCATCCATCCATCCATCCATCCCTCCAGCCAGCCATACAGCCATTAAGCCATCCATCCATCCAGCCATCCATCCAGCCATCCATCCATCCCTCCAGCCAGCCATCCATCCAGCCATCCCTCCATCCAGCCATCCTTCCAGCCATCCATCCATCCAGCCAGCCAGCCAACCATCCAGCCATCCTTCCATCCAGCCATCCATCCATCCATCCATCCATCCAGCCAGCCATCCATCCAGCCATCCATCCATCCTGCCATCCATCCAGCCATTCATCCAACAATCCATCCCTCCAGCCAGCCATTCATCCAGCAATCCATCCAAACCATCCGTCCATCCAGCCATCCATCCATCCATGCATCCCTCCAGCCAGCCAGCCAGCCAGCCATCCATCCATCCATCCATCCCTACAGCCAACCATCCATCCAGCCATCCATCCATCCAGCCATCCATTCAGCCTTCCATTCATCCATCCATCCCTCCAGCCAGCCATCCATCCTGCCATCCATCCATCCAGCCATCGATCCAGCCATCCATCCATCCATCCATTCCTCCAGCCAGCCATCCATCCAGCCATCCATCCATCCAGCCATCCATCCAGCTATCCATCCATCCCTCCAGCCAGCCATCCATCCAGCAATCCATCCGTCCAGCCATCCATCCAGCCATCCATCCATTCTTCAAGCCAGCCATCCATCCAGCCATCCATCCATCCAGCCAGCCAGTCATCCATCCAGCCATTCATCCATCCAGCCATCGATCCAGCCATCCATCCATCCATCCCTCCAGCCAATCGTCCATCCAGCCATCCATCCATCAAGCAATCCATCCAGCCATCCATCCATCCCTCCAGCCAGCCATCCATCAAGCCATTCCTCCATCCAGCCATCCATCCAGCCATCCATCCATCCATCCATCCCTCCAGCCAGCCATCCATCCAGCCATCCCTCCATCCATCCGTCCATCCATCCATCCATCCAGCCATCCATCCATCCAGCCAGCCTTCCATCCAGCCATCCCTCAATACAGCCATCCATCCAGCCATGCATCCATCCGTCACTCCAGCCAGCCATCCATCCAGCCAACCCTCCATCCAGCCATCCATCCAGCCATCCAACCATTCATCCATCTCTCCAGCCAGCCATACATCCAGCCATCCATCCATCCAGCCATCCATCCCGCCATCCATCCATCCCTCCAGCCAGCCAGTCATTAAGCCATCCATCCAGCCATCCATCCCTCCAGCCAGCCATCCATCCAGCCATCTCTCCATCCAGCCATCCATCCAGCCATCCATCCATCCCTCCAGCCAGACAAATATCCAGCCATCCCTCCATCCAGCCATCCATCCATCCCACCAGCCAGCCATCCATCCAGCCATCCATCCAGCTATCCATCTAGCCATCCATCCATCAATCCATCCCTCCAGCCAACCATCCATCCAGCCATCCATCCATCCAGCCGCCCATACAGCCATCCATCCATCCATTCATCCCTTCAGCCTGCCATCCATCCAACCATCCATCCATCCAGCCATCCATCCAGCCATCCATCCATCAATCCATCCCTCCAGCCAGCCATCCATCCAGGCATCCATCCATCCAGTCATCCATCCAGCCATCCACCCATCCCTCCTGCCAGCCATCCATCCAGCCATCCATCCATCCAGCCATCCATCCAGCCATCCATCCATCTATCCACCCCTCCAGCCAGCCAGTCATTAAGCCATCCATCCATCCAGCCATCCATCCATCCATCCATCCATCCATCCCTCCAGCCAGCCATCCATCCATCCATCCCTCCAGCCAGCCATCCATCCAGCCATCCCTCCATCCATCCGTCCATCCATCCATCCATCCAGCCATCCATCCATCCAGCCAGCCTTCCATCCAGCCATCCCTCAATACAGCCATCCATCCAGCCATGCATCCATCCGTCACTCCAGCCAGCCATACATCCAGCCATCCATCCATCCAGCCATCCATCCCGCCATCCATCCATCCATCCATCCTTCCAGCCAGCCAGTCATTAAGCCATCCATCCAGCCATCCATCCCTCCAGCCAGCCATCCATCCAGCCATCCCTCCATCCAGCCATCCATCCAGCCATCCATCCATCCCTCCAGCCAGACAAATATCCAGCCATCCCTCCATCCAGCCATCCATCCATCCATCCATCCCACCAGCCAGCCATCCATCCAGCCATCCATCCAGCTATCCATCTAGCCATCCATCCATCAATCCATCCCTCCAGCCAGCCATCCATCCAGCCATCCATCCATCCAGCCGCCCATCCAGCCATCCATCCATCAATCCATCCCTCCAGCCAGCCATCCATCCAGGCATCCATCCATCCAGTCATCCATCCAGCCATCCACCCATCCCTCCTGCCAGCCATCCATCCAGCCATCCATCCATCCAGCCATCCATCCAGCCATCCATCCATCCATCCATCCCTCCAGCCAGCCATCCATCCAGGCATCCATCCAGCCATCCGTCCAGCCATCCATCCAGCCATCCATCCATCCATCCATCCCTCCAGCCAGTCATCCATCCAGCCATCCATCCAGCCATCCATCCATTCAGCCATCCATCCATCCACCCATCCCTCCAGCCAGCCATTCATCCAGCCATCCATCCATTCAGCCATCCATCCATCCATCCATCCATCCATCCATCCCTCCAGCCAGCCATCCATCCGGCCATCCATCCATTCAGCCATCCATTCAGCCATCCATCCATCCATCCCTCCAGCCAGCCATCCATCCAGCCATTCCTCTATCCAGCTATCCATCAAGCCATCCATCCATCCATCCATCCCTCAAGCCAGCCATACATCCATCCATCCATCCCTCCAGCCAGCCAGCCATTAAGCCATCCATCCATCCAGCCATCCATCCAGCCATCCATCCATCCATCCATCCCTCCAGCCAGCCATCCCTCTAGCCATCCCTCCATCCAGCATTCCATCCAGCCATCCATCCATCCATCCCTCCAGCCAGCCAACCATCCAGCCATCCCTCCATCCAGCCAGCCATCCATCTAATCCATCCCTCAAGCCAGCCATCCATTCAGCCATCCATCCATCCAGCCATCCATCCAGCCATCCATCCATCAATCCATCCCTCCAGCCAGCCATCCATCCAGCCCTCCATCCATCCAGCCGTCCATCCAGCCATCCATCCATCCATCCCTCCAGCCAGCCATCCATCCAGCCATCCATCCATCCAGCCATCCATTCAGCTATCCATCCATCCCTCCAGCCAGCCATCCATCCAGCCATCCATCCATCATGCCATCCATCCAGCCATCCATTCATCCCTCCAGCTATCCCTCCATCCAGCCATTCCTCCATCCAGCCATCCATCCATCCATCCATCCAGCCATCCATCCAGCTATACATCCAGCCATCCATCCATCAATCCATCCCTCCAGCCAGCCATCCATCCAGCCATCCATCCATCCAGCCGTCCATCCAGCCATCCATCCATCCATTCATCCCTTCAGCCTGCCATCCATCCAGCCATCCATCCAGCCATCCATCCATCAATCCATCCATCCATCAAGACATCCATCCAGCGAGCCATCCATCCAGCCATCCATCCATCTTGCCATCCATCCAGCCATCCATTCAGCCATCCATCCATACATCCATCCCTCCAGCCAGCCAACCATTCGGCCATCCATCCATCCAGCCATCCATTCATCCATCGCTCCAGCCAGCCATCCATCCAGCCATTCATCCAGCCATCCATCCATCCATCCCTCCTGCCAGCCATCCATCCAGCCATCCATCCATCCAGCCATCCATCCAGCCATCCATCCACCCATCCATCCCTCCAGCCAGCCATCCATCCAGGCATCCATCCATCCAGCATCCATCCAGCCATCCATCCATCCATCCCTCCAGCCAGCCATCCATCCAGCCATCCATCCATCCAGCCATCCATCCAGCCATCCATCCATCCATCCATCCCTCCAGCCAGTCATCCATCCAGCCATCCATCCAGCCATCCATCCATCCAGCCATCCATCCAGCCATCCAGCCATCCATCCATCCTCCAGCCTGCCATTCATCCAGCCATCCATCCATTCAGCCATCCATCCATCCATCCATCCATCCCTCCAGCCAGCCATCCATCCAGCCATCCATCCATTCAGCCATCCATCCAGCCATCCATCCATCCATCCGTCCCTCCAGCCAGCAATATATCCAGACATCCATCGATCCAGCCGTCCAACCAGCCATCCATCCATCCATCCCTCCAGCCAGCCAGGCATTAAGCCATCCATCCATCCAGGCATCCATCCAGCCATCCCTCCATCCAGACAACCATCCAGCCATCCATCCATCCATCCCTCTAGCCAGCCAACCATCAAGCCATCCCTCCATCCAGCCACCCATCCATCCATCCATCCCTCCAGACAGCCATCCATTCAGCCATCCATCCATCCAGCCATCCATCCAGCCATCCATCCATCAATCCATCACTCCAGCCAGCCATCCATCCAGCCCTCCATCCATCCAGCCGTCCATCCAGCCATCCATCCATCCATCCCTCCAGCCAGCCATCCAACCAGCCATCCATCCATCCTGCCATCCATTCGGCCATCCATCCATCCATCCATCCCTCCAGCCAGCCATCCATCCAGCCATCCATCCATCCTGCCATCCATCCAGCCATCCATCCATCCCTCCAGCTATCCCTCCATCCAGCCATCCCTCCATCCAGCCATCCATCCATCCATCCATCCACCCATCCATCCAGCTATCCATCCAGCCATCCATCAATCAATCCATCCCTCCAGCCAGCCATCCATCCAGCCATCCATCCATCTAGCCGTCCATCCAGCCATCCATCCATCCATTCATCCCTTCAGCCTGTCATCCATCCAGCCATCCATCCATCCAGCCATCCATCCAGCCATCCATTCATCAATCCATCCATCCAGCCAGCCATCCATCCAGCCATCCATCCATCCAGACATCCATCCAGCCATCCATCCGTCCATCCATCCCTCCAGCCAGCCAACCATCCGGACATCCATCCATCCAGCCATCCACCCAGCCACCCACCCATCCATCCATTTCTCCAGCCAGCCAGCCATCCAGCCATCCATCTATCTAGCCATCCATCCAGCCATCCATCCAGCCATCCCTCCAGCCAGCGATCCATCCATCTATCCCTCCAGCCAGCCATCCATCCAGCCATCCATCCATCAATCCATCCATCCATCAATCCATCCATCCAGCGAGCCATCCATCCAGCCATCCATCCATCTTGCCGTCCATCCAGCCATCCATTCAGCCATCCATCCATACATCCATCCCTCCAGCCAGCCAACCATTCGGCCATCCATCCATCCAGCCATCCATTCATCCATCGCTCCAGCCAGCCATCCATCCAGCCATTCATCCAGCCATCCATCCATCCATCCCTCCTGCCAGCCATCCATCCAGCCATCCATCCATCCAGCCATCCATCCAGCCATCCATCCACCCATCCATCCCTCCAGCCAGCCATCGATCCAGGCATCCATCCATCCAGCATCCATCCAGCCATCCATCCATCCATCCATCCCTCCAGCCAGCCATCCATCCAGCCATCCATCCATCCAGCCATCCATCCAGCCATCCATCCATCCATCCATCCCTCCAGCCAGTCATCCATCCAGCCATCCATCCAGCCATCCATCCATCCAGCCATCCATCCAGCCATCCAGCCATCCATCCATCCTCCAGCCTGCCATTCATCCAGCCATCCATCCATTCAGCCATCCATCCATCCATCCATCCATCCCTCCAGCCAGCCATCCATCCAGCCATCCATCCATTCAGCCATCCATCCAGCCATCCATCCATCCATCCATCCCTCCAGCCAGCCATATATCCAGACATCCATCGATCCAGCCGTCCAACCAGCCATCCATCCATCCATCCATCCATCCCTCCAGCCAGCCAGTCATTAAGCCATCCATCCATCCAGGCATCCATCCAGCCATCCCTCCATCCAGACATCCATCCAGCCATCCATCCATCCATCCCTCCAGCCAGCCAATCATCAAGCCATCCCTCCATCCAGCCACCCATCCATCCATCCATCCCTCCAGACAGCCATCCATTCAGCCATCCATCCATCCAGCCATCCATCCAGCCATCCATCCATCAATCCATCACTCCAGCCAGCCATCCATCCAGCCCTCCATCCATCCAGCCGTCCATCCAGCCATCCATCCATCCATCCCTCCAGCCAGCCATCCATCCAACCATCCATCCATCCTGCCATCCATTCGGCCATCTATCCATCCATCCATCCCTCCAGCCAGCCATCCATCCAGCCATCCATCCATCCTGCCATCCATCCAGCCATCCATCCATCCCTCCAGCTATCCCTCCATCCAGCTATCCCTCCATCCATCCATCCATCCATCCATCCAGCCATCCCTCCAGCTATCCATCCAGCCATCCATCCATCAATCCATCCCTCCAGCCAGCCATCCATCCAGCCATTCATCCATCTAGCCGTCCATCCAGCCATCCATCCATCCATTCATCCATCCAGCCATCCATCCATCAATCCATCCATCCAGCCAGCCATCCATCCAGCCAGCCATCCATCCAACCTGCCATCCATCCAGCCATCCAATCAGCCATCCATCCATTCATCCATCCCTCCAGCCAGCAAACCATTCGGCCATCCATCCATCCAGCCATCCATTCATCCATCGCTCCAGCCAGCCATCCATACAGCTATCCATTCAGCCATCCATCCATCCATCCCTCCTGCCAGCCATCCATCCAGCCATCCATCCATCCAGCCAGGCATCCAGCCATCCATCCACCCATCCATCCCTCCAGCCCGCCATCCATCCAGGCATCCATCCATCCAGCCATCCATCCAGCCATCCATCCATTCAGCTATCCATCCACCCATCCATCCATCCATCCATCCCTCCAGCCAGCCATCCATCCATTCAGCCATCCATCCAGCCATCCATCCAGCCATCCATTCAGCCATCCATTCATCCATCCATCCCTCCAGCCAGCCATCCATCCTGCCATCCATCCATCCAGCCATCGATCCAGCCATCCATCCATCCATCCCTTCCTTCAGCCAGCCATCCATCCAGCCATCCATCCATCCAGCCATCCATCCAGCCATCCATCCATCCCTCCAGCCAGCCAAATATCCAGCCATCCATCCGTCCAGCCATCCATCCAGCCATCCATCCATTCTTCAAGCCAGCCATCCATCCAGCCATCCATCCATTCCTCCAGCCAGTCATCCATCCAGCCATTCATCCATCCAGCCATCGATCCAGCCATCCATCCATCCACTCATCCCTCCTGCCAGCCATCCATCCAGCCATCCATCCATCCAGCCATCCATCCAGCCATCCATCCATTCATCCATCCCTCCAGCCAGCCATCCATCCAGGCATCCATCCAGCCATCGATCCAGCCATCCATCCAGCCATCCATCCATCCATCCATCCCTCCAGCCAGTCATCCATCCAGCCATCCATCCAGCCATCCATCCATCCAGCCATCCATCCATCCACCCATCCCTCCAGCCAGCCATTCATCCAGCCATCCATCCATTCAGCCATCCATCCATTCATCCATCCATCCATCCCTCGAGCCAGCCATCCATCCAGCCATCCATCCATTCAGCCATCCAGCCACCCATCCATCCATCCATCCCTCCAGCCAGCCATCCATCCATCCAGCCATTCCTCTATCCAGCTATCCATCAAGCCATCCATCCATCCATCCATCCCTCAAGCCAGCCATACATCTAGCCATCCATCGATCCAGCCACCCAACCAGCCATCCTTCCATCCATCCATCCATCCCTCCAGCCAGCCAGCCATTAAGCCATTCTTCCATCCAGCCATCCATCCAGCCATCCATCCAGCCATCCATCCCTCCAGCTAGCCATCCATCCAGCCATCCCTCCATTCAGACATCCATCCAGCCATCCATCCATCCATCCCTCCAGCCAGCCAACCATCCAGCCATCCCTCCATCCAGCCACCCACCCATCCATCCATTCATCCATCCATCCCTCCAGCCAGCCATCCATCCAGCCATCCCTCCATTCAGACATCCATCCAGCCATCCATCCATCCATCCCTCCAGCCAGCCAACCATCCAGCCATCCCTCCATCCAGCCACCCACCCATCCATCCATCCCTCAAGCCAGCCATCCATTCAGCCATCCATCCATTCAGCCATCCATCCAGCCATCCATCCATCAATCCATCCCTCCAGCCAGCCATCCATCCAGACCTCCATCCATCCAGCCGTCCATCCAGCCATCCATCCATCCATCCCTCCAGCCAGCCATCCATCCAGCCATCCATCCATCGAGCCATCCATTCAGCTATCCATCCATCCATCCATCCCTCCAGCTATCCCTCCATCCAGCCATCCCTCCATCCAGCCATCCATCCATCCATCCATCCAGCCATCCATCCAGCTATCCATCCAGCCATCCATCCATCAATCCATCCCTCCAGCCAGCCATCCATCCAGCCATCCATCCATCCAGCCGTCCATCCAGCCATCCATCCATCCATTCATCCCTTCAGCCTGCCATCCATCCAGCCATCCATCCAGCCATCCATCCATCAATCCATCCATCCATCAATCCATCCATCCAGCGAGCCATCCATCCAGCCATCCATCCATCCTGCCATCCATCCAGCCATCCATTCAGCCATCCATCCATACATCCATCCCTCCAGCCAGCCAACCATTCGGCCATCCATCCATCCAGCCATCCATTCATCCATCGCTCCAGCCAGCCATCCATCCAGCCATCCATCTATCCATCCATCCATCCATCCCTCCTGCCAGCCATCCATCCAGCCATCCATCCATCCAGCCATCCATCCTGCCATCCATCCACCCATCCAGCCCTCCAGCCAGCCATCCATCCAGGCATCCATCCATCCAGCATCCATCCAGCCATCCATCCATCCATCCATCCCTCCAGCCAGCCATCCATCCAGCCATCCATCCATCCAGCCATCCATCCAGCCATCCATCCATCCATCCATCCCTCCAGCCAGTCATCCATCCAGCCATCCATCCAGCCATCCATCCATCCAGCCATCCATCCAGCCAACCAGCCATCCATCCATCCTCCAGCCTGCCATTCATCCAGCCATCCATCCATTCAGCCATCCATCCATCCATCCATCCATCCATCCCTCCAGCAAACAATCCATCCA
The DNA here is from genome assembly GCF_047496885.1 of Scyliorhinus torazame. NCBI lineage: Eukaryota > Metazoa > Chordata > Chondrichthyes > Carcharhiniformes > Scyliorhinidae > Scyliorhinus > Scyliorhinus torazame. The sequence continues at coordinate 279,647,809 of NC_092708.1, read as the reverse complement.
GCCATCCATCCAGCCATCCATCCAGCCATCCATCCATCCATCCCTCCAGCCAGCCATCCAGCCATCCATCCATCCAGCCATCCATCCAGCCATCCATCCATCCATCAATCCCTCCAGCCAGCCATCCATCCAGCCATCCATCCATCCAGCCATCCATCCAGCCATCCATCCATCCCTCCAGCCAGCCAACCATCCGGACATCCATCCATCCAGCCATCCACCCAGCCACCCATCCATCCATCCATCTCTCCAGCCAGCCAGCGATCCAGCCATCCATCTATCCAGCCATCCATCCAGCCAGCCATCCAGCCATCCCTCCAGCCAGCCATCCATCCATCTATCCCTCCAGCCAGCCATCCATCCAACCATCCATCCATCCAGCCATCCATCCAGCCATCCATCCATCCATCCATCCATCCAGCCATCCATCCAGCCATCCATCCATCCATCCGTCCATCCAGCCATCCATCTAGCCATCCATCCAGCCATCCATCCATCTTTCAATCCCTCCAGCCAGCCATCCATCCAGCCATCCAGCCAACCAGCCATCCAACGAACCATCCACCCATCCATCACTCCAGCCATCCATCCATCCAGCCATCCATCCATCCAGCCATCCATCCAGCCATCCATCCATCCATCCATCCATCCATCCCTCCAGCCAGCCACCATCCAGCCATCCATCCATCCATCCCTCCAGCCAATCGCCCATCCAGCCGTCCATCCATCCAGCCATCCATCCAGCCATCCATCCATCCATCCATCCCTCCAGCCAGATATCCATCCAGCCATCCCTCCATCCATCCGTCCATCCATCCATCCATCCAGCCATCCATCCATCCAGCCAGCCTTCCATCCAGCCATCCCTCCATACAGCCATCCATCCAGCCATCCATCCATCCGTCACTCCAGCCAGTCATCCCTCCATCCAGCCATCCATCCAGCCATTCATCCATCCCTCCAGCCAGCCACCCATCCAGCCATCCCTCCATCCAGCCATCCATCCAGCCAATAATCCATCCATCCATCCCTCCAGCCAGCCATCCATCCAGCCATCCCTCCATCCATCCATCCATCCAGCCATCCATCCATCCCTCCAGCCAGCCAACCATCCAGCCATCCCTCCATCCAGCCATCCAGCCATCCATCCAGCCATCCATCCATCCATCCCTCCAGCCAGCCATCCATCGAGCCATCCATCCATCCAGCCAGCCATCCAGACAACCATCCATCAATCCATCCCTCCAGCCAGCCATGCATGCAGCCATCCTTCCATCCAGCCGTCCATCCGGCCATCCATCCATGACTCCATTCCTCCTGCCAGCCATCCATCCAGCCATCCATCAATCTAGCCATCCATTCAGCCAGCCATCCATCCATCCCTCCAGCCAGCCATCCATCCAGCCTTCCATCCATCCAGCCATCCTTCCAGCCATTCATTAATCCATCCATTCCTCCAGCCAGCAATCCATCCAGCCATCCATCCAGCCATCCATCCAGCCATCCATCCATCCATCCAACCCTCCAGCCAGCCATCCATCCAGCCATCCATCCATCCATCCATCCCTCCAGCCAGCCATCCATCCAGCCATCCATCCATCCAGACATCCATCCAGCCATCCATCCAAACATCTAGCCCTCCAGCCAGCCATCCATCCGGACATCCATCCATCCAGCCATCCATTCAGCCACCCATCCATCCATCCATCTCTCCAGCCAGCCAGCCATCCAGCCATCCATCTATCCAGCCATCCATCCAGCCATCCATCCATCCATCACTCCAGCCAGCCATCCATCCATCCATCCCTCCAGCCAGCCATCCATCCAGACATCCATCCATCCCGCCATCCATCCAGCCATCCAACCATCCGTCCATCCATCCATCCAGCCATCGATCCAGCCATCCATCCAGCCATCCAGCCATCCATCCAGCCAGCCATTCATCCATGCATCCATCCATCCATCCATCCCTCCAGCCAGCCATCCATCCAGCCATCCATCCAGCCATCCATCCATCCATCCATCCCTCCATCCATCCGTAAATCCATCCATCCATCCAGCCTTCCATCCATCCATCCAGCCAACCAGCCATCCATCCATCCAGCCAGCCATCCAGCCATCCAACCGTCCAGCCTTCCAGCCAGCCAACCATCCAGCGATCCCTCCATCCAGCCATCCATCTATCCATCCATCCCAACAGCCAGCCATCCATCCAGCCATCCATCCATCCAGCAACCCATCCAGCCATTCATCCATCAATCCATCCCTCCAGCCAGCCATCCATCCAGCCATCCATCTATCCAGCCATCCATCCAGCCATCCATCCATCCATCCATCCCTCCAGCCAGCTATCTATCCAGCCATCCGTCCATCCAGCTATCCATTCAGCCATACATCCAGCCATCCATCCATCCAGCCATCCATCCAGCCATTCATCCATCCTCCCATTCCTCCAGCCAGCCATCCATCCAGCCATCCATCCATCCAGCCATCCATCCAGCCATCCATCCATCCATCCCTCCAGCCAGCCATCCATCCAGCCATCCATCCGTCCAGCCATCCATCCATCCAGCCATCCATCCAGCCATCCATCCATACCAGCCGTCCATCCAGCCATCCATCCATCCATGCATTCCTCCAGCCAGCCATCCATCCAGCCATCCATCCATCCATCCATCCCTCTAACCAGCCAACCATCCAGCCATCCCTCCATCCAGCCATCTATCCATTCATCCCTCCATCCAGCCATCCATCCATCAATCCATCCCTCCAGCCAGCCATCCATCCAGCCATCCATCCATTCGGCCGTCCATCCAGCCATCCATCCATCCCTCCATCCAGCCATCCATCCAGCCATCCATGCATTCATCCATCTCTCCATCCAGCCATCCATCCCGCCAATCATCCATCCATCCATACCTCCAGCCAGCCATCCATCCATCCATCCATCCATCCATCCAGCCATCCATCCAGCCATCCATCCCTCCAGCCAGCCAGCCATTAAGCCATCCATCCATCCAGCCATTCATCCAGCCATCCGTCCATCCCTCCAGCCAGCCATCCAACCAGCAATCCCTCCATCCAGCCATCCATCCAGCCATCCATCTATCCATCCATCCATCCAGCCAGCCAACCATCCAGCCATCCCTCCATCCAACCATCCACCCATCCATCCAGCCATCCATCCAGCCATCCATCCATCCATCCATCCATCCATCCCTCCAGCCAGCTATCGACCCAGCCATCCATCCATCCAGCCATCCATCCATCCTGCCATCCATCCAGCCATCCATTCAGCCATCCATCCATACATCCATCCCTCCAGCCAGCCAACCATTCGGCCATCCATCCATCCAGCCATCCATTCATCCATCGCTCCAGCCAGCCATCCATCCAGCCATCCATCTATCCATCCATCCATCCATCCCTCCTGCCAGCCATCCATCCAGCCATCCATCCATCCAGCCATCCATCCTGCCATCCATCCACCCATCCAGCCCTCCAGCCAGCCATCCATCCAGGCATCCATCCATCCAGCATCCATCCAGCCATCCATCCATCCATCCATCCCTCCAGCCAGCCATCCATCCAGCCATCCATCCATCCAGCCATCCATCCAGCCATCCATCCATCCATCCATCCCTCCAGCCAGTCATCCATCCAGCCATCCATCCAGCCATCCATCCATCCAGCCATCCATCCAGCCAACCAGCCATCCATCCATCCTCCAGCCTGCCATTCATCCAGCCATCCATCCATTCAGCCATCCATCCATCCATCCATCCATCCATCCCTCCAGCAAACAATCCATCCAGCCATCCATCCAGCCATCCATCCAGCCATCCATCCATCCATCCCTCCAGCCAGCCATCCAGCCATCCATCCATCCAGCCATCCATCCAGCCATCCATCCATCCATCAATCCCTCCAGCCAGCCATCCATCCAGCCATCCATCCATCCAGCCATCCATCCAGCCATCCATCCATCCCTCCAGCCAGCCAACCATCCGGACATCCATCCATCCAGCCATCCACCCAGCCACCCATCCATCCATCCATCTCTCCAGCCAGCCAGCGATCCAGCCATCCATCTATCCAGCCAGCCAGCCATCCGGACATCCATCCATCCAGCCATCCACCCAGCCACCCATCCATCCATCCATCTCTCCAGCCAGCCAGCGATCCAGCCATCCATCAATCTAGCCATCCATTCAGCCAGCCATCCATCCATCCCTCCAGCCAGCCATCCATCCAGCCTTCCATCCATCCAGCCATCCTTCCAGCCATTCATTAATCCACCCATTCCTCCAGCCAGCAATCCATCCAGCCATCCATCCAGCCATCCATCCAGCCATCCACCCATCCATCCAACCCTCCAGCCAGCCATCCATCCAGCCATCCATCCATCCATCCATCCCTCCAGCCAGCCATCCATCCAGCCATCCATCCATCCAGACATCCATCCAGCCATCCATCCAAACATCTAGCCCTCCAGCCAGCCATCCATCCGGACATCCATCCATCCAGCCATCCATTCAGCCACCCATCCATCCATCCATCTCTCCAGCCAGCCAGCCATCCAGCCATCCATCTATCCAGCCATCCATCCAGCCATCCATCCATCCATCACTCCAGCCAGCCATCCATCCATCCATCCCTCCAGCCAGCCATCCATCCAGACATCCATCCATCCCGCCATCCATCCAGCCATCCAACCATCCGTCCATCCATCCATCCAGCCATCGATCCAGCCATCCATCCAGCCATCCAGCCATCCATCCAGCCAGCCATTCATCCATGCATCCATCCATCCCTCCAGCCAGCCATCCATCCAGCCATCCATCCAGCCATCCATCCATCCATCCATCCCTCCATCCATCCGTAAATCCATCCATCCATCCAGCCTTCCATCCATCCATCCAGCCAACCAGCCATCCATCCATCCAGCCAGCCATCCAGCCATCCAACCGTCCAGCCTTCCAGCCAGCCAACCATCCAGCGATCCCTCCATCCAGCCATCCATCTATCCATCCATCCCAACAGCCAGCCATCCATCCAGCCATCCATCCATCCAGCAACCCATCCAGCCATTCATCCATCAATCCATCCCTCCAGCCAGCCATCCATCCAGCCATCCATCTATCCAGCCATCCATCCAGCCATCCATCCATCCATCCATCCCTCCAGCCAGCTATCTATCCAGCCATCCGTCCATCCAGCTATCCATTCAGCCATACATCCAGCCATCCATCCATCCAGCCATCCATCCAGCCATTCATCCATCCTCCCATTCCTCCAGCCAGCCATCCATCCAGCCATCCATCCATCCAGCCATCCATCCAGCCATCCATCCATCCATCCCTCCAGCCAGCCATCCATCCAGCCATCCATCCGTCCAGCCATCCATCCATCCAGCCATCCATCCAGCCATCCATCCATACCAGCCGTCCATCCAGCCATCCATCCATCCATGCATTCCTCCAGCCAGCCATCCATCCAGCCATCCATCCATCCATCCATCCCTCTAGCCAGCCAACCATCCAGCCATCCCTCCATCCAGCCATCTATCCATTCATCCCTCCATCCAGCCATCCATCCATCAATCCATCCCTCCAGCCAGCCATCCATCCAGCCATCCATCCATCCAGCCGTCCATCCAGCCATCCATCCATCCCTCCATCCAGCCATCCATCCAGCCATCCATGCATTCATCCATCTCTCCATCCAGCCATCCATCCCGCCAATCATCCATCCATCCATACCTCCAGCCAGCCATCCATCCATCCATCCATCCATCCATCCAGCCATCCATCCAGCCATCCATCCCTCCAGCCAGCCAGCCATTAAGCCATCCATCCATCCAGCCATTCATCCAGCCATCCGTCCATCCCTCCAGCCAGCCATCCAACCAGCAATCCCTCCATCCAGCCATCCATCCAGCCATCCATCTATCCATCCATCCATCCAGCCAGCCAACCATCCAGCCATCCCTCCATCCAACCATCCACCCATCCATCCAGCCATCCATCCAGCCATCCATCCATCCATCCATCCATCCATCCCTCCAGCCAGCTATCGACCCAGCCATCCATCCATCCAGCCATCCATCCATCCTGCCATCCATCCAGCCATCCATTCAGCCATCCATCCATACATCCATCCCTCCAGCCAGCCAACCATTCGGCCATCCATCCATCCAGCCATCCATTCATCCATCGCTCCAGCCAGCCATCCATCCAGCCATCCATCTATCCATCCATCCATCCATCCCTCCTGCCAGCCATCCATCCAGCCATCCTTCCATCCAGCCATCCTTCCATCCAGCCATCCATCCTGCCATCCATCCACCCATCCAGCCCTCCAGCCAGCCATCCATCCAGGCATCCATCCATCCAGCATCCATCCAGCCATCCATCCATCCATCCATCCCTCCAGCCAGCCATCCATCCAGCCATCCATCCATCCAGCCATCCATCCAGCCATCCATCCATCCATCCATCCCTCCAGCCAGTCATCCATCCAGCCATCCATCCAGCCATCCATCCATCCAGCCATCCATCCAGCCAACCAGCCATCCATCCATCCTCCAGCCTGCCATTCATCCAGCCATCCATCCATTCAGCCATCCATCCATCCATCCATCCATCCATCCCTCCAGCAAACAATCCATCCAGCCATCCATCCAGCCATCCATCCAGCCATCCATCCATCCATCCCTCCAGCCAGCCATCCAGCCATCCATCCATCCAGCCATCCATCCAGCCATCCATCCATCCATCAATCCCTCCAGCCAGCCATCCATCCAGCCATCCATCCATCCAGCCATCCATCCAGCCATCCATCCATCCCTCCAGCCAGCCAACCATCCGGACATCCATCCATCCAGCCATCCACCCAGCCACCCATCCATCCATCCATCTCTCCAGCCAGCCAGCGATCCAGCCATCCATCTATCCAGCCATCCATTCAGCCAGCCATCCATCCATCCCTCCAGCCAGCCATCCATCCAGCCTTCCATCCATCCAGCCATCCTTCCAGCCATTCATTAATCCATCCATTCCTCCAGCCAGCAATCCATCCAGCCATCCATCCAGCCATCCATCCAGCCATCCATCCATCCATCCGTCCATCCAGCCATCCATCTAGCCATCCATCCAGCCATCCATCCATCTTTCAATCCCTCCAGCCAGCCATCCATCCAGCCATCCAGCCAACCAGCCATCCAACGAACCATCCACCCATCCATCACTCCAGCCATCCATCCATCCAGCCATCCATCCATCCAGCCATCCATCCAGCCATCCATCCATCCATCCATCCATCCATCCCTCCAGCCAGCCATCCATCCAGCCATCCATCCATCCATCCCTCCAGCCAATCGCCCATCCAGCCGTCCATCCATCCAGCCATCCATCCAGCCATACATCCATCCATCCATCCCTCCAGCCAGATATCCATCCAGCCATCCCTCCATCCATCCGTCCATCCATCCATCCATCCAGCCATCCATCCATCCAGCCAGCCTTCCATCCAGCCATCCCTCCATACAGCCATCCATCCAGCCATCCATCCATCCGTCACTCCAGCCAGTCATCCCTCCATCCAGCCATCCATCCAGCCATTCATCCATCCCTCCAGCCAGCCACCCATCCAGCCATCCCTCCATCCAGCCAATAATCCATCCATCCATCCCTCCAGCCAGCCATCCATCCAGCCATCCCTCCATCCATCCATCCATCCAGCCATCCATCCATCCCTCCAGCCAGCCAACCATCCAGCCATCCCTCCATCCAGCCATCCAGCCATCCATCCAGCCATCCATCCATCCATCCCTCCAGCCAGCCATCCATCGAGCCATCCATCCATCCAGCCAGCCATCCAGACAACCATCCATCAATCCATCCCTCCAGCCAGCCATGCATGCAGCCATCCTTCCATCCAGCCGTCCATCCGGCCATCCATCCATGACTCCATTCCTCCTGCCAGCCATCCATCCAGCCATCCATCAATCTAGCCATCCATTCAGCCAGCCATCCATCCATCCCTCCAGCCAGCCATCCATCCAGCCTTCCATCCATCCAGCCATCCTTCCAGCCATTCATTAATCCATCCATTCCTCCAGCCAGCAATCCATCCAGCCATCCATCCAGCCATCCATCCAGCCATCCATCCATCCATCCAACCCTCCAGCCAGCCATCCATCCAGCCATCCATCCATCCATCCATCCCTCCAGCCAGCCATCCATCCAGCCATCCATCCATCCAGACATCCATCCAGCCATCCATCCAAACATCTAGCCCTCCAGCCAGCCATCCATCCGGACATCCATCCATCCAGCCATCCATTCAGCCACCCATCCATCCATCCATCTCTCCAGCCAGCCAGCCATCCAGCCATCCATCTATCCAGCCATCCATCCAGCCATCCATCCATCCATCACTCCAGCCAGCCATCCATCCATCCATCCCTCCAGCCAGCCATCCATCCAGACATCCATCCATCCCGCCATCCATCCAGCCATCCAACCATCCGTCCATCCATCCATCCAGCCATCGATCCAGCCATCCATCCAGCCATCCAGCCATCCATCCAGCCAGCCATTCATCCATGCATCCATCCATCCATCCATCCCTCCAGCCAGCCATCCATCCAGCCATCCATCCAGCCATCCATCCATCCATCCATCCCTCCATCCATCCGTAAATCCATCCATCCATCCAGCCTTCCATCCATCCATCCAGCCAACCAGCCATCCATCCATCCAGCCAGCCATCCAGCCATCCAACCGTCCAGCCTTCCAGCCAGCCAACCATCCAGCGATCCCTCCATCCAGCCATCCATCTATCCATCCATCCCAACAGCCAGCCATCCATCCAGCCATCCATCCATCCAGCAACCCATCCAGCCATTCATTCTTCAATCCATCCCTCCAGCCAGCCATCCATCCAGCCATCCATCTATCCAGCCATCCATCCAGACATCCATCCATCCATCCATCCCTCCAGCCAGCTATCTATCCAGCCATCCGTCCATCCAGCTATCCATTCAGCCATACATCCAGCCATCCATCCATCCAGCCATCCATCCAGCCATTCATCCATCCTCCCATTCCTCCAGCCAGCCATCCATCCAGCCATCCATCCATCCAGCCATCCATCCAGCCATCCATCCATCCATCCCTCCAGCCAGCCATCCATCCAGCCATCCATCCGTCCAGCCATCCATCCATCCAGCCATCCATCCAGCCATCCATCCATACCAGCCGTCCATCCAGCCATCCATCCATCCATGCATTCCTCCAGCCAGCCATCCATCCAGCCATCCATCCATCCATCCATCCCTCTAGCCAGCCAACCATCCAGCCATCCCTCCATCCAGCCATCTATCGATTCATCCCTCCATCCAGCCATCCATCCATCAATCCATCCCTCCAGCCAGCCATCCATCCAGCCATCCATCCATCCAGCCGTCCATCCAGCCATCCATCCATCCCTCCATCCAGCCATCCATCCAGCCATCCATGCATTCATCCATCTCTCCATCCAGCCATCCATCCCGCCAATCATCCATCCATCCATACCTCCAGCCAGCCATCCATCCATCCATCCATCCATCCATCCAGCCATCCATCCAGCCATCCATCCCTCCAGCCAGCCAGCCATTAAGCCATCCATCCATCCAGCCATTCATCCAGCCATCCGTCCATCCCTCCAGCCAGCCATCCAACCAGCAATCCCTCCATCCAGCCATCCATCCAGCCATCCATCTATCCATCCATCCATCCAGCCAGCCAACCATCCAGCCATCCCTCCATCCAACCATCCACCCATCCATCCAGCCATCCATCCAGCCATCCATCCATCCATCCATCCATCCATCCCTCCAGCCAGCTATCCACCCAGCCATCCATCCATCCAGCCATCCATTCAGCCATCCATCCAGCCATCAATCCATCCAGCCATCCATCCAGCCATCCATCCATCCATTCCTACAGCCATCCATCGATCTAGCCATCCATTCAGCCATCCATCCATCCATCCATCCCTCCATCCATCCATCCCTCCAGCCAGCCATCCATCCAGCCATCAATTCGTCCATCCATCCACCAAGCCTTCCATCCATCCATCCATCCATCCATCCCTCCATCCATCCATCCCTCCAGCCAGCCAACCATCCGGATATCCATCCATGCAGCCATCCACCCAGCCACCTATCCATTCTTCCATCTCTCCAGCCAGACAGCCATCCAGCCATCCATCTATCCAGCCATCCATCCAGCCAGCCATCCAGCCATCCCTCCAGCCAGCCATCCATCCATCTCTCCCTCCAGCCAGCCATCCATCCAGCCATCCATCCATCCAGCCATCCATCCAGCCATCCATCCATCCATCCATCCATCCATCCAGCCATCCATCCAGCCATCCATCCATCCATCCGTCCATCCAGCCATCCATCCAGCCATCCATCCAGCCATCCATTCTTCCATCTCTCCAGCCAGACAGCCATCCAGCCATCCATCTATCCAGCCATCCATCCAGCCAGCCATCCAGCCACCCCTCCAGCCATCCATCCATCCATCCATCCAGCCATCCATCCAGCCATCCATCCATCCATCCGTCCATCCAGCCATCCATCCAGCCATCCATGGATGGATGGATGGCAGGCTGGAGGGATGGATGGATGGATGGCTGGATGGATGGATGGATGGATGGATGGATGGAAGGCTGGGTGGATGGATGGACGAATGGATGGCTGGATGGATGGCTGGCTGGAGGGATGGATGGATGGAGGGATGGATGGATGGATGGATGGCTGAATGGATGGCTAGATCGATGGATGGCTGTAGGAATGGATGGATGGATGGCTGGATGGATGGCTGGATGGATGGCTGGATGGATGGATGGCCGAATGGATGGCTGGCTGAAGGGATGGATGGATGGATGGATTGCTGAATGGATGGCTGGATGGATGGATGGCTGGATGGATGGCTGGCTGGAGGGATGGATTAATGGGTGGATGGCTGGATGGCTGGATGGATGGCTGGCTGGGCGGATGGATTGATGGATGGATGGCTGGATGGATGGCTGGATGGATGGATGGATGGATGGCTGTCTGGCTGGAGGTATGGATGGATGGATGAATGGCTGGATGGATGGCTGGATGGAGAGATGGATGAATGCATGGATGGCTGGATGGATGGCTGGATGGAGGGATGGCTGGATGGATGGCTGGCTGGAGGGATGGATGGATGGCTGGATGGATGGCTGGATGGCTGGATGGATGGCTTGCGAGAGGGATGGATGGGTGGATGGATGGATAGCTGGATGGATGGCTGGATGGATGGATGGCTGGATGAATGGCTGGCTGGAGGGATGGATGGATGGATGGATGGCATGATGGTTGGCTGGATGGATGGATGGATGGATGGATGACTCGCTGGCGGGATGGATGGATGAATGGATGGATGGCTGGATGGATGGATGGCTTGATGGATGGATGGATGGATGGATGGATGGATGGATGGATGGCAGGCTGAAGGGATGGATGGATGGCTGAATGGACGGCTGGATGGATGGATGGCTTGATGAATGGCTGGCTGGAGGGATGGATTGATGAATGGATGGCTGGATGGATAGCTGGATGGATGGCTGGATGGATGGCTGGCTGGTGGGATGGATGGATGGATGGATAGCTGGATGGAGGGACGGCTAGATGGTTGGCTGGCTGGAGGGATGGATGGATGGATGGATGGCTGGATGGATGGCTGGATGGAGGGATGGCTGGATGGCTGGCTGGCTGGAGGGATGGATGGCTGGATGGATGGCTGGATGGATGGATGGCTTAATGACTGGCTGGAAGGAGGGATGGATGGATGGATGGATGGCTGGTTGGATGGATGGATGGCTGGATGTATGGCTGGCTGGAGAGATGGATGAATGGTTGGATGGCTGGATGGATGGCTGGATGGATGGCTGGCGGGAGGGATGGATGGATGGATGGATGGCTGGACGGATGGCTGGATGGATGGATGGCTGGATGGCTGGCTGGCTGGAGGGATGGATGGATGGATGCCTGGATGGATGGATGGCCGAATGGATGGCTGGCTGAAGGGATGGATGGATTGCTGAATGGATGGCTGGATGGATGGATGGCTGGATGGATGGCTGGCTGGAGGGATGGATTAATGGGTGGATGGATGGCTGGATGGATAGCTGGCTGGGCGGATGGCTGGATGGATGGATGGCTGGATGGGAGGCTGGCTGAATGGATGGATAGCTGGATGGAGGGATGGCTGGATGGTTGGCTGGCTGGAGGGATGGATGGAGGGATGGATGGCTGGATGGATGGCTGGATGGAGGGATGGCTGGATGACTGGCTGGCTGGAGGGATGGATGGCTGGCTGGATGGATGGATGGCTTAATGACTGGCTGGAAGGAGGGATGGATGGATGGATGGATGGCTGGATGGATGGATGGATGGCTGGATGTATGGCTGGCTGGAGAGATGGATGAATGGTTGGATGGCTGGATGGATGGCTGAATGAATGGATGGCTGGATGGATGGCTTGCTGGAGGGATGGATGGTTGGATGGCTGGATGGATGGCTGAATGGATGGATGGCTGGATGAATGGCTGGCTGGAGGGATGGATGGATGGATGGATGGCTGGATGGAAGGCTGGATGGATGGATGGCTGGTTGGATGACTGGCTGGAGGGATGGATGGATGGATGGATGGCTGGATGGGTGGCTGGATGGATGGATGGCTGGTTGGATGGCTGGCTGGAGGGAAGGATAGTTGGATGGATGGCTGGATGGAAGGCTGGATGGATGGATGGCTGGATGGATGGCTGGCTGGAGGGACGGATGGATTGATGGATGGCTGGATGGATTGCTGGATGGATGGATGGCTGAATGGATGGCTGGCGGGAGGGATGGATGGATGGATGGATGGCTGGATGGATGGCTCGATGGATGGATGGCTGGATGGATGGCTGGCTGGAGGGATGGATGGATGGATGGCTGGATGGATGGATGGCCGAATGGATGGCTGGCTGAAGGGATGGATGGATGGATGGATTGCTGAATGGATGGCTGGATGGATGGATGGCTGGATGGCTGGGTGGCTGGAGGGGTGGATTAATGGATGGATGGATTGGATGGATGGCTGGATGGCTGGATGGCTGGATGGATGGCTGGCTGGGCGGATGGATTGATGGATGGATGGCTGGATGGATGGCTGGATGGATGGATGGATGGCTGGCTGGCTGGAGGTATGGATGGATGGACGAATGGCTGGATGGATGGCTGGATGGAGAGATGGATGAATGCATGGATGGCTGGATGGATGGCTGGATGGAGGGATGGCTGGATGGATGACTGGCTGGAGGGATGGATGGCTGGATGGATGGAGGTCCGGATGGATTGCTGGCTGGAGGGATGGATGGATGGCTGGATGGATGGATGGCTGGATGGATGGCTGGCTGGAGGGATGGATGGATGAATGGATGGCTCGATGGATGGCTGGATGGATGGATGGCTGGATGAATGGCTGGCTGGAAGGATGGATGGATGGATGAATGGATGGATGGCTGGATGGATGGATGGCTGGTTGGATGACTGGCTGGAGGGATGGATGGATGTATGGATGGCTGGATGGGCGGCTGGATGGATGGATGGCTGGATGGATGGCTGGCTGGAGGGAAGGATGGATGGATGGATGGCTGGATGGAAGGCTGGATGGATGGATGGCTGGATGGATGGCTGGCTGGAGGGACGGATGGATGGATGGCTGAATGGATGGCTGGATGGATGGATGGCTGAATGGATGGCTGGCGGGAGGGATGGATGGATGGCTGGATGGATGGCTGGATGGATGGACGGCTGGATGGATGCCTGGCTGGAGGGATGGATGGATGGATGGCTGGATGGATGGATGGCCGAATGGATGGCTGGCTGAATGGATGGATGGATGGATGGATTGCTGAATGGATGGCTGGATGGATGGATGGCTGGATGGATGGCTGGCTGGAGGGATGGATTAATGGATGGATGGATGGATGGATGGCTGGATGGCTGGATGGATGTCTGGCTGGGCGGATGGATTGATGGATGGATGGCTGGATGGATGGCTGGATGGATGGATGGATGGATGACTGGCTGGCTGGAGGTATGGATGGATGGATGAATGGCTGGATGGGTGGCTGGATGGAGAGATGGATGAATGCATGGATGGCTGGATGGATGGCTGGATGGAGGGATGGCTGGATGGATGGCTGGCTGGAGGGATGGATGTATGGATGTATGGCTGGATGGATGGCTGGATGGAAGGCTGGATGGATGGATGGCTGGATGGATGGCTGGCTGGAGGGACGGATGGATGGATGGATGGCTGGATGGATGGCTGGATGGATGGATGGCTGGATGAATGGCTGGCTGGAGGGATGCATGGATGAATGGATGGCAGGATGGATGGCTGGATGAATGGATGGCTGGATGGATGACTCGCTGGCGGGATGGATGGATGGATGGCTGGCTGGATGGCTGGATGGATGGATGGCTTGATGGATGGCTGGATGGATGGATGGGTGGATGGCTGGATGGATGGATGGTTGGATGGATGGATGGCTGGATGGCTGGAAGGCTGGATGGATGGATGGCTGGATGGATGGCTGGCTGGATGGATGGATGGATGGATGGATGGCTGGATGCATGGCTGGATGGAGGGATGGCTGGATGGATGGCTGGCGGGGGTGACGGATGGATGGATGGCTGGATGAATGGCTGTATGGAGGGATGGCTGGCAGGACGGCTGGCTGGATGGTTGGATGGCTGGATGGATGGATGGATGGACGGATGGATGGAGGGATGGCCGGGTGGATGGCTGGCTGGAGGGATGGTTGGATGGATGGATGGCTGGATGGCTGGAAGGCTGGATGGATGGGTGGCTGGATGGATGGCTGGATGGATGGATGGATGGCTGGATGGATGGATGGCTGGATGGATGGCTGGCTGGAGGGACGGAAGGATGGATGGCTGGATGGATGGCTGGATGGATGGATGGCTGAATGGATGGCTGGCGGGAGGGATGGATGGATGGATGGATGGATGGCTGGATGGATGGCTGGATGGATGGATGGCTGGAGGGATGGATGGATGGTTGGCTGGATGGATGGATGGCCGAATGGATGGCTGGCTGAAGGGATGGATGGATGGATGGATTGCTGAATGGATGGCTTGATGGATGGATGGCTGGATGGATGGCTGGCTGGAGGGATGGATTAATGGATGGATGGATGGATGGATGGCTGGATGACTGGATGGCTGGATGGATGTCTGGCTGGGCGGATGGATTGATGGATGGATGGCTGGATGGATGGCTGGATGGATGGATGGATGGATGGCTGGCTGGCTGGCTGGAGGTATGGATGGATGGATGAATGGCTACATGGATGGCTGGATGGAGAGATGGATGAATGCTTGGATGGCTGGATGGATAGCTGGATGGAGGGATGGCTGGATGGATGGCTGGCTGGAGGGATGGATGGATGGATGGATGGCTGGATGGATGGCTGGATGGCTGGATGGATGGCTTGCTGGAGGGATGGAAGAATGGATGGATGGATAGCTGGACGGATGGCTGGATGGATGGATGGCTGGATGAATGGCTGGCTGGAGGGATGGATGGATGGATGGATGGCAGGATGGATGGCTGGATGGATGGATGGCTGGATGGATGACTCGCTGGCGGGATGGATGGATGGATGGATGGCTGGATGGATGGCTGGATGGATGGATGGCTTGTTGGATGGCTGGATGGATGGATGGATGGATGGCTGGATGGATGGATGGTTGGATGGATGGATGGCTGGATGGCTGGAAGGCTGGATGGATGGATGGCTGGATGGATGGCTGGATGGATGGATGGATGGATGGATGGATGGCTGGATGCATGGCTGGATGGAGGGATGGCTGGATGGATGGCTGGCGGGGGTGACGGATGGATGGATGGCTGGATGAATGGCTGTATGGAGGGATGGCTGGATGGACGGCTGGCTGGATGGTTGGATGGCTGGATGGATGGATGGATGGACGGATGGATGGAGGGATGGCTGGGTGGATGGCTGGCTGGAGGGATGGATGGATGGATGGATGGCTGTTTGGATGGCTGGATGGATGGATGGCTGGATGGACGATTTGCTGGAGGGATGGATGGATGGATGGCTGGATGGATGGCAGGCTGGAGGGATGGATGGATGGATGGGTGGCTGGATGGATGGCTGGCTGGATGGATGGCTGGATGGATGGCTGGCTGGAGTGATGGATGGGTGGATGGTTGGATGGATGGCTGGTTGGATGGATGGCTGGATGGATGGCTGGCTGGAGGGATGGAAGGATGGTGGATGGCTGGATGGATGGCTGGATGGATGGCTAGATGTCTGGATGGCTGGCTGGATGGATGGATGGATGGATGGCTGGTTGGCTGGATGGATGGATGGGTGGCTGGTAGAATGGCTGGATGGATGGATGGATTGATGGATGGCTGGATGGATGGATGAATGGATGGCTGAATGGATGGCTGAATGGATGGCTGGATGGATGGCTGGATGGATGGATTGAACAAACAAAGAACAAAGAACAAAGAAATGTACAGCACAGGAACAGGCCCTTCGGCCCTCCAAGCCCGTGCCGACCATACTGCCCGACTAAACTACAATCTTCTACACTTCCTGGGTCCGTATCCTTCTATTCCCATCCTAATGATATATTTGTCAAGATGCCCCTTAAATGTCCCTATCGTCCCTGCTTCCACTACCTCCTCCGGTAGTGAGTTCCAGGCACCCACTACCCTCTGCGTAAAAATCTTGCCTCGTACATCTACTCTAAACTTTGCCCCTCTCACCTTAAACCTATGCCCCCTAGTAATTGACCCCTCTACCCTGGGGAAAAGCCTCTGACTATCCACTCTGTCTATGCCCCTCATAATTTTGTATACCTCTATCAGGTCGCCCCTCAACCTCCTTCGTTCCAGTGAGAACAAACCGAGTTTATTCAATCGCTCCTCATAGCTTATGCCCTCCATACCAGGCAACATTCTGGTAAATCTCTTCTGCACCCTCTCTAAAGCCTCCACATCCTTCTGGTAGTGTGGCGACCAGAATTGAACACTATACTCCAAGTGTGGCCTAAGTAAGGTTCTATACAGCTGCAACATGACTTGCCAATTCTTATACTCAATGCCCCGGCCAATGAAGGCAAGCATGCCGTATGCCTTCTTGACTACCTTCTCCACCTGTGTTGCCCCTTTCAATGACCTGTAGACCTGTACTCCTAGATCTCTTTGACTTTCAATACTCTTGAGGGTTCTACCATTCACTGTATATTCCCTACCTGCATTAGCCCTTCCAAAATGCATTACCACACATTTGTCCGGATTAAACTCCATCTGCCATCTCTCCGCCCAAGTCTCCAGACAATCTAAATCCTGCTGTATCCTCAGACAGTCCTCATCGCTATCCGCAATTCCACCAAACTTTGTGTCGTCTGCAAACTTACTAATCAGACCAGTTACATTTTCCGCCAAATCATTTATATATACTACAAAGAGCAAAGGTCCCAGCACTGATCACTGTGGAACACCACTGGTCACAGCCCTCCAATGAGAAAAGCATCCCTCCATTGCTACCCTCTGCCTTCTATGGCCTAGCCAGTTCTGTATCCACCTTGCCAGTTCACCCCTGATCCCGTGTGACTTCACCTTTTGTACTAGTCTACCATGAGGGACCTTGTCAAAGGCCTTACTGAAGTCCATATAGACAACATCTACTGCCCTACCTGAATCAATCATCTTAGTGACCTCCTCGAAAAACTCTATCAAGTTAGTGAGACACGACCTTCCCTTCACAAAACCGTGCTGCCTCTCACTAATACGTCCATTTGCTTCCAAATGGGATTGATCCTGTCTCGAAGAATTCTCTCCAGTAATTTCCCTACCACTGAAGTCAGGCTCACCGGCCTGTAGTTCCCGGGATTATCCTTGCTACCCTTCTTAAACAGAGGAACAACATTGGCTATTCTCCAGTCCTCCGGGACATCCCCTGAAGACAGCGAGGATCCAAAGATTTCTGTCAAGGCCTCAGCAATTTCCTCTCCAGCCTCCTTCAGTATTCTGGGGTAGATCCCATAAATGGGGCAGATCCCATTGATGGATGGATGGCTGGATGGATTGCTGGATGGATGGACGATTGGCTGGAGGGATGGATGGATGGATGGATGGCTGGATGGACGATTGGCTGGAGGGATGGATGGATGGATTGCTGGATGGATGGCAGGATGGAGGGATGGATGGATGGATGGGTGGCTGGATGGATGGCTGGCTGGATGGATGGTTGGCTGGATGGATGGATGGGTGGCTGGTAGAATGGCTGGATGGATGGATGGATTGATGGATGGCTGGATGGATGGATGAATGGATGGCTGAATGGATGGCTGAATGGATGGCTGGATGGATGGCTGGCTGGAGGGATGGAAGGATGGTGGATGGCTGGATGGATGGCTGGATGGATGGCTAGATGTCTGGATGGCTGCCTGGATGGATGGATGGATGGATGGCTGGTTGGCTGGATGGATGGATGGGTGGCTGGTAGAATGGCTGGATGGATGGATGGATTGATGGATGGCTGGATGGATGGATGAATGGATGGCTGAATGGATGGCTGAATGGATGGCTGGATGGATGGCTGGATGGATGGATTGATGGATGGATGGCTGGATGGATTGCTGGATGGATGGATGGCTAGATGGATGGCTGGCTGGAGGGATGGATGGTTGGATGGCTGACTGGAGGGATGGATGGATGGTTGGCGGTTTGAACGCTGGATAGATGGATGGCTGGATGGATGGATGGCTGGAGGGATGGATGGATGGATGGGTGGCTGGATGGATGGCTGTATGGATGGATGTCCGGATGGATGGCTGGCTGGAGGGATGGATGGATGGATGGATGGATGGGTGGCTGGATGGATGGATGGCTGGATGGATGGCTGGCTGGAGGGATGGATGGATGGATGGATGGCTGGATGGATGGATGGCTGGTTGGATGACTGGCTGGAGGGATGGATGGATGGATGGATGGCTGGATGGGTGGCTGGATGGATGGATGGCTGGTTGGATGGCTGGCTGGAGGGAAGGATAGTTGGATGGATGGCTGGATGGAAGGCTGGATGGATGGATGGCTGGATGGATGGCTGGCTGGAGGGACGGATGGATTGATGGATGGCTGGATGGATTGCTGGATGGATGGATGGCTGAATGGATGGCTGGCGGGAGGGATGGATGGATGGATGGATGGCTGGATGGATGGCTCGATGGATGGATGGCTGGATGGATGGCTGGCTGGAGGGATGGATGGATGGATGGCTGGATGGATGGATGGCCGAATGGATGGCTGGCTGAAGGGATGGATGGATGGATGGATTGCTGAATGGATGGCTGGATGGATGGATGGCTGGATGGCTGGGTGGCTGGAGGGGTGGATTAATGGATGGATGGATGGATGGATGGCTGGATGGCTGGATGGCTGGATGGATGGCTGGCTGGGCGGATGGATTGATGGATGGATGGCTCGATGGATGGCTGGATGGATGGATGGATGGCTGGCTGGCTGGAGGTATGGATGGATGGACGAATGGCTGGATGGATGGCTGGATGGAGAGATGGAGGAATGCATGGATGGCTGGATGGATGGCTGGATGGAGGGATGGCTGGATGGATGACTGGCTGGAGGGATGGATGGCTGGATGGATGGAGGTCCGGATGGATGGCTGGCTGGAGGGATGGATGGATGGCTGGATGGATGGATGGCTGGATGGATGGCTGGCTGGAGGGATGGATGGATGAATGGATGGCTCGATGGATGGCTGGATGAATGGATGGCTGGATGAATGGCTGGCTGGAAGGATGGATGGATGGATGAATGGATGGATGGCTGGATGGATGGATGGCTGGTTGGATGACTGGCTGGAGGGATGGATGGATGTATGGATGGCTGGATGGGCGGCTGGATGGATGGATGGCTGGATGGATGGCTGGCTGGAGGGACGGATGGATGGATGGCTGAATGGATGGCTGGATGGATGGATGGCTGAATGGATGGCTGGCGGGAGGGATGGATGGATGGCTGGCTGGAGGGAAGGATGGATGGATGGATGGCTGGATGGAAGGCTGGATGGATGGATGGCTGGATGGATGGCTGGCTGGAGGGACGGATGGATGGATGGCTGAATGGATTGCTGGATGGATGGATGGCTGAATGGATGGCTGGCGGGAGGGATGGATGGATGGCTGGATGGATGGCTGGATGGATGGACGGCTGGATGGATGGCTGGCTGGAGGGATGGATGGATGGATGGCTGGATGGATGGATGGCCGAATGGATGGCTGGCTGAATGGATGGATGGATGGATGGATTGCTGAATGGATGGCTGGATGGATGGATGGCTGGATGGATGGCTGGCTGGAGGGATGGATTAATGGATGGATGGATGGATGGATGGCTGGATGGCTGGATGGATGTCTGGCTGGGCGGATGGATTGATGGATGGATGGCTGGATGGATGGCTGGATGGATGGATGGATGGATGACTGGCTGGCTGGAGGTATGGATGGATGGATGAATGGCTGGATGGGTGGCTGGATGGAGAGATGGATGAATGCATGGATGGCTGGATGGATGGCTGGATGGAGGGATGGCTGGATGGATGGCTGGCTGGAGGGATGGATGTATGGATGTATGGCTGGATGGATGGCTGGATGGAAGGCTGGATGGATGGATGGCTGGATGGATGGCTGGCTGGAGGGACGGATGGATGGATGGATGGCTGGATGGATGGCTGGATGGATGGATGGCTGGATGAATGGCTGGCTGGAGGGATGCATGGATGAATGGATGGCAGGATGGATGGCTGGATGAATGGATGGCTGGATGGATGACTCGCTGGCGGGATGGATGGATGTATGGCTGGCTGGATGGCTGGATGGATGGATGGCTTGATGGATGGCTGGATGGATGGATGGGTGGATGGCTGGATGGATGGATGGTTGGATGGATGGATGGCTGGATGGCTGGAAGGCTGGATGGATGGATGGCTGGATGGATGGCTGGATGGATGGATGGATGGATGGATGGATGGCTGGATGCATGGCTGGATGGAGGGATGGCTGGATGGATGGCTGGCGGGGGTGACGGATGGATGGATGGCTGGATGAATGGCTGTATGGAGGGATGGCTGGCAGGACGGCTGGCTGGATGGTTGGATGGCTGGATGGATGGATGGATGGACGGATGGATGGAGGGATGGCCGGGTGGATGGCTGGCTGGAGGGATGGTTGGATGGATGGATGGCTGGATGGCTGGAAGGCTGGATGGATGGGTGGCTGGATGGATGGCTGGATGGATGGATGGATGGCTGGATGGATGGATGGCTGGATGGATGGCTGGCTGGAGGGACGGAAGGATGGATGGCTGGATGGATGGCTGGATGGATGGATGGCTGAATGGATGGCTGGCGGGAGGGATGGATGGATGGATGGATGGATGGATGGATGGATGGCTGGATGGATGGATGGCTGGAGGGATGGATGGATGGTTGGCTGGATGGATGGATGGCCGAATGGATGGCTGGCTGAAGGGATGGATGGATGGATGGATTGCTGAATGGATGGCTTGATGGATGGATGGCTGGATGGATGGCTGGCTGGAGGGATGGATTAATGGATGGATGGATGGATGGATGGCTGGATGGCTGGATGGCTGGATGGCTGGATGGATGTCTGGCTGGGCGGATGGATTGATGGATGGATGGCTGGATGGATGGCTGGATGGATGGATGGATGGATGGCTGGCTGGCTGGAGGTATGGATGGATGGATGAATGGCTGCATGGATGGCTGGATGGAGAGATGGATGAATGCTTGAATGCCTGATGGATAGCTGGATGGAGGGATGGCTGGATGGATGGCTGGCTGGAGGGATGGATGGATGGATGGATGGCTGGATGGATGGCTGGATGGCTGGATGGATGGCTTGCTGGAGGGATGGAAGAATGGATGGATGGATAGCTGGACGGATGGCTGGATGGATGGATGGCTGGATGAATGGCTGGCTGGAGGGATGGATGGATGGATGGATGGCAGGATGGATGGCTGGATGGATGGATGGCTGGATGGATGACTCGCTGGCGGGATGGATGGATGGATGGATGGCTGGATGGATGGCTGGATGGATGGATGGCTTGATGGATGGCTGGATGGATGGATGGATGGATGGCTGGATGGATGGATGGTTGGATGGATGGATGGCTGGATGGCTGGAAGGCTGGATGGATGGATGGCTGGATGGATGGCTGGATGGATGGATGGATGGATGGATGGCTGGATGCATGGCTGGATGGAGGGATGGCTGGATGGATGGCTGGAGGGGGTGACGGATGGATGGATGGCTGGATGAATGGCTGTATGGAGGCATGGCTGGATGGACGGCTGGCTGGATGGTTGGATGGCTGGATGGATGGATGGATGGACGGATGGATGGAGGGATGGCTGGGTGGATGGCTGGCTGGAGGGATGGATGGATGGATGGATGGCTGTTTGGATGGCTGGATGGATGGATGGCTGGATGGACGATTTGCTGGAGGGATGGATGGATGGATGGCTGGATGGATGGCAGGCTGGAGGGATGGATGGATGGATGGGTGGCTGGATGGATGGCTGGCTGGATGGATGGCTGGGTGGATGGCTGGCTGGAGTGATGGATGGGTGGATGGTTGGATGGATGGCTGGTTGGTTGGATGGCTGGATGGATGGCTGGCTGGAGGGATGGAAGGATGGTGGATGGCTGGATGGATGGCTGGATGGATGGCTAGATGTCTGGATGGCTGGCTGGATGGATGGATGGATGGATTGATGGATGGATGGATGGCTGTTTGGATGGCTGGATGGATGGATGGCTGGATGGACGATTTGCTGGAGGGATGGATGGATGGATGGCTGGATGGATGGCAGGCTGGAGGGATGGATGGATGGATGGGTGGCTGGATGGATGGCTGGCTGGATGGATGGCTGGATGGATGGCTGGCTGGAGTGATGGATGGGTGGATGGTTGGATGGATGGCTGGTTGGATGGATGGCTGGATGGATGGCTGGCTGGAGGGATGGAAGGATGGTGGATGGCTGGATGGATGGCTGGATGGATGGCTAGATGTCTGGATGGCTGGCTGGATGGATGGATGGATGGATGGCTGGTTGGCTGGATGGATGGATGGGTGGCTCGTAGAATGGCTGGATGGATGGATGGATTGATGGATGGCTGGATGGATGGATGAATGGATGGCTGAATGGATGGCTGAATGGATGGCTGGATGGATGGCTGGATGGATGGATTGAACAAACAAAGAACAAAGAACAAAGAAATGTACAGCACAGGAACAGGCCCTTCGGCCCTCCAAGCCCGTGCCGACCATACTGCCCGACTAAACTACAATCTTCTACACTTCCTGGGTCCGTATCCTTCTATTCCCATCCTAATGATATATTTGTCAAGATGCCCCTTAAATGTCCCTATCGTCCCTGCTTCCACTACCTCCTCCGGTAGTGAGTTCCAGGCACCCACTACCCTCTGCGTAAAAATCTTGCCTCGTACATCTACTCTAAACTTTGCCCCTCTCACCTTAAACCTATGCCCCCTAGTAATTGACCCCTCTACCCTGGGGAAAAGCCTCTGACTATCCACTCTGTCTATGCCCCTCATAATTTTGTATACCTCTATCAGGTCGCCCCTCAACCTCCTTCGTTCCAGTGAGAACAAACCGAGTTTATTCAATCGCTCCTCATAGCTTATGCCCTCCATACCAGGCAACATTCTGGTAAATCTCTTCTGCACCCTCTCTAAAGCCTCCACATCCTTCTGGTAGTGTGGCGACCAGAATTGAACACTATACTCCAAGTGTGGCCTAAGTAAGGTTCTATACAGCTGCAACATGACTTGCCAATTCTTATACTCAATGCCCCGGCCAATGAAGGCAAGCATGCCGTATGCCTTCTTGACTACCTTCTCCACCTGTGTTGCCCCTTTCAATGACCTGTAGACCTGTACTCCTAGATCTCTTTGACTTTCAATACTCTTGAGGGTTCTACCATTCACTGTATATTCCCTACCTGCATTAGCCCTTCCAAAATGCATTACCACACATTTGTCCGGATTAAACTCCATCTGCCATCTCTCCGCCCAAGTCTCCAGACAATCTAAATCCTGCTGTATCCTCAGACAGTCCTCATCGCTATCCGCAATTCCACCAAACTTTGTGTCGTCTGCAAACTTACTAATCAGACCAGTTACATTTTCCGCCAAATCATTTATATATACTACAAAGAGCAAAGGTCCCAGCACTGATCACTGTGGAACACCACTGGTCACAGCCCTCCAATGAGAAAAGCATCCCTCCATTGCTACCCTCTGCCTTCTATGGCCTAGCCAGTTCTGTATCCACCTTGCCAGTTCACCCCTGATCCCGTGTGACTTCACCTTTTGTACTAGTCTACCATGAGGGACCTTGTCAAAGGCCTTACTGAAGTCCATATAGACAACATCTACTGCCCTACCTGAATCAATCATCTTAGTGACCTCCTCGAAAAACTCTATCAAGTTAGTGAGACACGACCTTCCCTTCACAAAACCGTGCTGCCTCTCACTAATACGTCCATTTGCTTCCAAATGGGATTGATCCTGTCTCGAAGAATTCTCTCCAGTAATTTCCCTACCACTGAAGTCAGGCTCACCGGCCTGTAGTTCCCGGGATTATCCTTGCTACCCTTCTTAAACAGAGGAACAACATTGGCTATTCTCCAGTCCTCCGGGACATCCCCTGAAGAGAGCGAGGATTCAAAGATTTCTGTCAAGGCCTCAGCAATTTCCTCTCCAGCCTCCTTCAGTATTCAGGGGTAGATCCCATAAATGGGGCAGATCCCATTGATGGATGGATGGATTGCTGGATGGATGGACGATTGGCTGGAGGGATGGATGGATGGATGGATGGCTGGATGGACGATTGGCTGGAGGGATGGATGGATGGATGGCTGGATGGATGGCAGGATGGAGGGATGGATGGATGGATGGGTGGCTGGATGGATGGCTGGCTGGATGGATGACTGGATGGATGGCTGGCTGGAGAGATGGATGGGTGGATGGTTGGATGGATGGCTGGTTGGATGGATGGCTGGATGGATGGCTGGCTGGAGTGATGGAAGGATGGTGGATGGCTGGATGGATGGCTGGATGGATGGCTAGATGTCTGGATGGCTGGCTGGATGGATGGATGGATGGATGGCTGGTTGGCTGGATGGATGGATGGGTGGCTGGTAGAATGGCTGGATGGATGGATGGATTGATGGATGGCTGGATGGATGGATGAATGGATGGCTGAATGGATGGCTGAATGGATGGCTGGATGGATGGCTGGATGGATGGATTGATGGATGGATGGCTGGATGGATTGCTGGATGGATGGATGGCTAGATGGATGGCTGGCTGGAGGGATGGATGGTTGGATGGCTGACTGGAGGGATGGATGGATGGTTGGCGGTTTGAACGCTGGATAGATGGATGGCTGGATGGATGGATGGCTGGAGGGATGGATGGATGGATGGGTGGCTGGATGGATGGCTGTATGGATGGATGTCCGGATGGATGGCTGGCTGGAGGGATGGATGGATGGATGGATGGATGGGTGGCTGGATGGATGGATGGCTGGATGGATGGCTGGCTGGAGGGATGGATGGATGGATGGATGGCTCGATGGATGGCTGGATGGATGGATGGCTGGATGGATGGCTGGATGAAGTGATGGATCGATGGATGGATGGATGGCTGGATGGATGGCTGGATGGCTGGCTGCAGGGATGGATTGCTGGCTGGAGGAATGGATGGATTAATGGATGGCTGGACGGATGGCTGGATGGATGGAAGGCTGGATGGATGGCTGGCTGCAGGGATGGATGGATGGATGGTAGAATGGCTGGATGGATGGATGGATTGATGGATGGCTGGATGGATGGATGAATGGATGGCTGAATGGATGGCTGAATGGATGGCTGGATGGATGGCTGGATGGATGGATTGATGGATGGATGGCTGGATGGATTGCTGGATGGATGGATGGCTAGATGGATGGCTGGCTGGAGGGATGGATGGTTGGATGGCTGACTGGAGGGATGGATGGATGGTTGGCGGTTTGAACGCTGGATAGATGGATGGCTGGATGGATGGATGGCTGGAGGGATGGATGGATGGATGGGTGGCTGGATGGATGGCTGTATGGATGGATGTCCGGATGGATGGCTGGCTGGAGGGATGGATGGATGGATGGATGGGTGGCTGGATGGATGGATGGCTGGATGGATGGCTGGCTGGAGGGATGGATGGATGCATGGATGGCTCGATGGATGGCTGGATGGATGGATGGCTGGATGGATGGCTGGATGAAGTGATGGATCGATGGATGGATGGATGGCTGGATGGATGGCTGGATGGCTGGCTGCAGGGATGGATTGCTGGCTGGAGGAATGGATGGATTAATGGATGGCTGGACGGATGGCTGGATGGATGGAAGGCTGGATGGATGGCTGGCTGCAGGGATGGATGGATGGATGGATGGCTGAATGGATGGCTAGATCGATGGATGGATGGATGGCTGGCTGGAGGGATGGAGTCATGGATGGATGTCTGGATGGATGGCTTAATGGAAGGATGGCTGGATGCATGGCTGGCTGGAGGGATGGATTGATGGATGGATGGCTGGATGGCTGGCTGGATGGATGGCCGGCTGGAGGGATGGATGGATGGATGGATGGCTGGATGGATGGCTGGAAGGATGGATGGCTGGATGGATGGCTGGCTGGAGGGATGGATGTATGGATGGATGGCTGGATGGATGGCTGGACGGGTGGATGGCTGGATGGATGGCTGGCTGGAGGGATGGATGGATGGATGGATGGATGGATGGTTGGCTGGATGGATGGATGGCTGGATGGATGGCTGGCTGAAGGAATGGATGGATGGTTGGCTGGCTGGAGTGATGGATGGATGGATGGATGACTGGATGGATGGCTGGCTGGAGGGATACATGGATGGATGGATGGCTGGATGGACGGCTGGTTTGGATGGATGGCTTGATGGATGGCTGGCTGGAGGGATGGATTGATGGATGGATGGCTGGATGGATGGCTGGATGGATAGATGGCAAGTGGATGAATGGCTGGAGGGATGGATGGATGGATGGATGGCTGTATGGGGGGATGGCTGGATGGTTGGCTGGCTGGATGGATGGATGGATGGATGGATGGCTGGATGGATGGCTGGATGGAGGGATGGCTGGATGGATGGCTGGCTGGAGGGATGGATGGATGGCTGGATGGATGGCTGAATGGATGGATGGCTTAATGGCTGGCTGGCTGGAGGGATGGATGGATGGATGGATGGCTGGATGAATGGCTGAATGGATGGATGGCTGGATGTATGGCTGGCTGGAGAGATGGATGGATGGATGGATGGCTGGATGGATGGCTGGATGGAGGAATGGATGGATGGATGGCTGGCTAGAAGGGTGGATGGATGGATGGATGGCTGGATGGATGGCTGGATGGATGGACGGCTGGATGGATGGCTGGCTGGAAGGTTGGATGGATGGATGGATGGCTGGATGGATGGCTGGATGGATGGATGGCTGGATGATTGGCTGGCTGGAGGGATGGATGGATGGATGGATGGCTGGATGGATGGCTGGACGGATGGATGGCTGGATGGATGGCTGGCTGGAGGGATGGATGGATGGATGGATGGCTGGATGGATGGCTGGATGGATGGATGGCTGGATGGATGGCTGGCTGAAGGAATGGATGGATGGATCGATGGATGGCTGGATGGATGGCTGGATGGATGGATGGCTGGATGGGTGGCTGAATGGATGGCTGGATGGATGGATGGCTGGAATGATATCTGGCTGGAGGGATGGATGGATGGATCGATGGCTGGATGGATGGCTGGATGGATGGATGGCTGGAGGGATGGGTGGATGGATGGATGGCTGGATGGAGCGATGACTGAATGGTTGGCTGGCTGGATGGCTGGACGGATGGATGGCTGGATGGATGGCTGGCTGGAGGGATGGATGGATGGATGGCTGGATGGATGGCTGCATAGATGGATGGCTGGATGGATGGCTGGCTGGAGGAATGGATGGATGGATGGCTGGCTGGATTGATGGCTGGATGGATGGATGGCTGGATGGATGGCTGAAAAGGATGGCTGGATGGATGGATGGTTGGATGGATAGCTGGCTGGAGGGATGGATGGATGGATGGATGGTTGGATGGACGGCAAGATGGATGGATGGCTGGATGGATGGCTGGCTGGAGGGTTAGATGGATGGATGGCTGGATGGATGGCTGTCTGGAGGAATGGATGGATGGATGGATGGCTGGATTGATGACTGGATGGATGGATGGCTGGATGGATGGCTGAATGGATGGCTGGATGGATGGATGGCTGGATGGATAGCTGGCTGGAGGGATGGATGGATGGATGGATGGATGGATGGTTGGATGGACGGCTGGATGGATGGGTGGCTGGATGGATGGCTGGCTTGAGGGCTGGATTGATGGATGGATGGCTGGTTGGATGGCTGGATGGATGGATGGCTGGATGGATGGCTGGCTGGAGGGATGGATGGATGGATGGATGGCTGGATGGAGGGATGGCTGGATGGAAGGTTGGCTGGATGGTTGGCTGGCTGGAGGGATGGAAGGATGGATGGATGCCTGGATGGATGGCTGGCTGGAGGGATGGATGGATGGCTGGATGGACTGCTGGATGGATGGATGGCTGGATGGATGGCAGGCTGGAGGGATGGATTGATGGATGGATGGCTGGATCGATGGCTGGATGGATGAATGGCTGGAGGGATAGATGGATGGATGGATGGCTGTATGGGGGGATGGCTGGATGGTTGGCTGGCTGGATGGATGGATGGATGGCTGGAGGGATGGATGGATGAATCGCTGGATGGAGGGATGGCTGGATGGTTGGGTGGCTGGAGTGATGGATGGATGGATGGATGACTGGATGGATGGCTGGCTGGAGGGATGCATGGATGGATGGATGGCTGGATGGACGGCAGGTTTGGATGGATGGCTTGATGGATGGCTGGCTGGAGGGATGGATTGATGGATGGATGGCTGGATGGATGGCTGGATGGATAGATGGCTGGATGGATGAATGGCTGGAGGGATGGATGGATGGATGGATGGCTGTATAGGGGGATGGCTGGATGGTTGGCTGGCTGGATGGATGGATGGATGGATAGATGGCTGGATGGATGGCTGGATGGATGGATGGCTGGATGGATGGCTGGCTGGAGGGATGGATGGATGGCTGGATGGATGGCTGAATGGATGGATGGCTTAATGGCTGGCTGGCTGGAGGGATGGATCGATGGCTGGATGAATGGCTGAATGGATGGATGGCTGGATGTATGGCTGGCTGGAGAGATGGCTGGATGGATGGATGGCTGGATGGATGGCTGGATGGAGGAATGGCTGGATGGATGGCTGGCTGGAGGGATGGATGGATGGCTGGATGGATGGCTGAATGGATGGATGGCTTAATGGCTGGCTGGCTGGAGGGATGGATGGATGGCTGGATGAATGGCTGAATGGATGGATGGCTGGATGTATGGCTGGCTGGAGAGATGGCTGGATGGATGGATGGCTGGATGGATGGCTGGATGGAGGAATGGATGGATGGATGGCTGGCTAGAAGGGTGGATGGATGGATGGATGGCTGGATGGATGGCTGGATGGATGGACGGCTGGATGGATGGCTGGCTGGAAGGTTGGATGGATGGATGGATGGCTGGATGGATGGCTGGATGGATGGATGGTTGGATGATTGGCTGGCTGGAGGGATGGATGGATGGATGGCTGGTTGGATGGCTGGATGGATGGATGGCTGGATGGATGACTGGCTGGAGGGATGGATGGATGGATGGATGGCTGGATGGATTGCTGGATGGATGGATGGATGGAAGGATGGCTTGCTGGAGGGATGGATGGATGGATGGATGGATGGATGGATGGCTGGATGGAGAGATGGATGAATGCATGGATGGCTGGATGGATGGCTGGATGGAGGGATGGCTGGATGGATGGGTGGCTGGATGGATGGCTGGATGGATGGATGGATGGCTGGATGGATGGATGGCTGGATGGATGGCTGGCTGGAGGGACGGAAGGATGGATGGCTGGATGGATGGCTGGATGGATGGCTGGAAGGCTGGATGGATGGGTGGCTGGATGGATGGCTGGATGGATGGATGGATGGCTGGATGGATGGATGGCTGGATGGATGGCTGGCTGGAGGGACGGAAGGATGGATGGCTGGATGGATGGCTGGATGGATGGATGGCTGAATGGATGGCTGGCGGGAGGGATGGATGGATGGATGGATGGATGGCTGGATGGATGGCTGGATGGATGGATGGCTGGAGGGATGGATGGATGGTTGGCTGGATGGATGGATGGCCGAATGGATGGCTGGCTGAAGGGATGGATGGATGGATGGATTGCTGAATGGATGGCTTGATGGATGGATGGCTGGATGGATGGCTGGCTGGAGGGATGGATTAATGGATGGATGGATGGATGGATGGCTGGATGGCTGGATGGCTGGATGGATGTCTGGCTGGGCGGATGGATTGATGGATGGATGGCTGGATGGATGGCTGGATGGATGGATGGATGGATGGATGGCTGGCTGGAGGTATGGATGGATGGATGAATGGCTGCATGGATGGCTGGATGGAGAGATGGATGAATGCTTGGATGGCTGGATGGATAGCTGGATGGAGGGATGGCTGGATGGATTGCTGGCTGGAGGGATGGATGGATGGATGGATGGCTGGATGGATGGCTGGATGGCTGGATGGATGGCTTGCTGGAGGGATGGAAGAATGGATGGATGGATAGCTGGACGGATGGCTGGATGGATGGATGGCTGGATGAATGGCTGGCTGGAGGGATGGATGGATGGATGGATGGCAGGATGGATGGCTGGATGGATGGATGGCTGGATGGATGACTCGCTGGCGGGATGGATGGATGGATGGATGGCTGGATGGATGGCTGGATGGATGGATGGCTTGATGGATGGCTGGATGGATGGATGGATGGATGGCTGGATGGATGGATGGTTGGATGGATGGATGGCTGGATGGCTTGAAGGCTGGATGGTTGGATGGCTGGATGGATGGCTGGATGGATGGATGGATGGATGGATGGATGGCTGGATGCATGGCTGGATGGAGGGATGGCTGGATGGATGGCTGGCGGGGGTGACGGATGGATGGATGGCTGGATGAATGGCTGTATGGAGGGATGGCTGGATGGACGGCTGGCTGGATGGTTGGATGGCTGGATGGATGGATGGATGGACGGATGGATGGAGGGATGGCTGGGTGGATGGCTGGCTGGAGGGATGGATGGATGGCTGTTTGGATGGCTGGATGGATGGATGGCTGGATGGACGATTTGCTGGAGGGATGGATGGATGGATGGCTGGATGGATGGCAGGCTGGAGGGATGGATGGATGGATGGGTGGCTGGATGGATGGCTGGCTGGATGGATGGCTGGATGGATGGCTGGCTGGAGTGATGGATGGGTGGATGGTTGGATGGATGGCTGGTTGGATGGATGGCTGGATGGATGGCTGGCTGGAGGGATGGAAAGATGGTGGATGGCTGGATGGATGGCTGGATGGATGGCTAGATGTCTGGATGGCTGGCTGGATGGATGGATGGATGGATGGCTGGTAGGCTGGATGGATGGATGGGTGGCTGGTAGAATGGCTGGATGGATGGATGGATTGATGGATGGCTGGATGGATGGATGAATGGATGGCTGAATGGATGGCTGAATGGATGGCTGGATGGATGGCTGGATGGATGGATTGAACAAACAAAGAACAAAGAACAAAGAAATGTACAGCACAGGAACAGGCCCTTCGGCCCTCCAAGCCCGTGCCGACCATACTGCCCGACTAAACTACAATCTTCTACACTTCCTGGGTCCGTATCCTTCTATTCCCATCCTAATGATATATTTGTCAAGATGCCCCTTAAATGTCCCTATCGTCCCTGCTTCCACTACCTCCTCCGGTAGTGAGTTCCAGGCACCCACTACCCTCTGCGTAAAAATCTTGCCTCGTACATCTACTCTAAACTTTGCCCCTCTCACCTTAAACCTATGCCCCCTAGTAATTGACCCCTCTACCCTGGGGAAAAGCCTCTGACTATCCACTCTGTCTATGCCCCTCATAATTTTGTATACCTCTATCAGGTCGCCCCTCAACCTCCTTCGTTCCAGTGAGAACAAACCGAGTTTATTCAATCGCTCCTCATAGCTTATGCCCTCCATACCAGGTAACATTCTGGTAAATCTCTTCTGCACCCTCTCTAAAGCCTCCACATCCTTCTGGTAGTGTGGCGACCAGAATTGAACACTATACTCCAAGTGTGGCCTAAGTAAGGTTCTATACAGCTGCAACATGACTTGCCAATTCTTATACTCAATGCCCCGGCCAATGAAGGCAAGCATGCCGTATTCCCTCTTGACTACCTTCTCCACCTGTGTTGCCCCTTTCAATGACCTGTAGACCTGTACTCCTAGATCTCTTTGACTTTCAATACTCTTGAGGGTTCTACCATTCACTGTATATTCCCTACCTGCATTAGCCCTTCCAAAATGCATTACCACACATTTGTCCGGATTAAACTCCATCTGCCATCTCTCCGCCCAAGTCTCCAGACAATCTAAATCCTGCTGTATCCTCAGACAGTCCTCATCGCTATCCGCAATTCCACCAAACTTTGTGTCGTCTGCAAACTTACTAATCAGACCAGTTACATTTTCCGCCAAATCATTTATATATACTACAAAGAGCAAAGGTCCCAGCACTGATCACTGTGGAACACCACTGGTCACAGCCCTCCAATGAGAAAAGCATCCCTCCATTGCTACCCTCTGCCTTCTATGGCCTAGCCAGTTCTGTATCCACCTTGCCAGTTCACCCCTGATCCCGTGTGACTTCACCTTTTGTACTAGTCTACCATGAGGGACCTTGTCAAAGGCCTTACTGAAGTCCATATAGACAACATCTACTGCCCTACCTGAATCAATCATCTTAGTGACCTCCTCGAAAAACTCTATCAAGTTAGTGAGACACGACCTTCCCTTCACAAAACCGTGCTGCCTCTCACTAATACGTCCATTTGCTTCCAAATGGGATTGATCCTGTCTCGAAGAATTCTCTCCAGTAATTTCCCTACCACTGAAGTCAGGCTCACCGGCCTGTAGTTCCCGGGATTATCCTTGCTACCCTTCTTAAACAGAGGAACAACATTGGCTATTCTCCAGTCCTCCGGGACATCCCCTGAAGACAGCGAGGATCCAAAGATTTCTGTCAAGGCCTCAGCAATTTCCTCTCCAGCCTCCT
This sequence comes from Scyliorhinus torazame, assembly GCF_047496885.1. NCBI lineage: Eukaryota > Metazoa > Chordata > Chondrichthyes > Carcharhiniformes > Scyliorhinidae > Scyliorhinus > Scyliorhinus torazame. The sequence goes on along the minus strand of NC_092708.1, from coordinate 279,614,213 downwards.
TCAGTATTCTGGCGTAGATCCCATAAATGGGGCAGATCCCATTGATGGATGGATGGCTGGATGGATTGCTGGATGGATGGACGATTGGCTGGAGGGATGGATGGATGGCTGGATGGACGATTGGCTGGAGGGATGGATGGATGGATTGCTGGATGGATGGCAGGATGGAGGGATGGATGGATGGATGGGTGGCTGGATGGATGGCTGGCTGGATGGATGACTGGATGGATGGCTGGCTGGAGAGATGGATGGGTGGATGGTTGGATGGATGGCTGGTTGGATGGATGGCTGGATGGATGGCTGGCTGGAGGGATGGAAGGATGGTGGATGGCTGGATGGATGGCTGGATGGATGGCTAGATGTCTGGATGGCTGGCTGGATGGATGGATGGATGGATGGCTGGTTGGCTGGATGGATGGATGGGTGGCTGGTAGAATGGCTGGATGGATGGATGGATTGATGGATGGCTGGATGGATGGATGAATGGATGGCTGAATGGATGGCTGAATGGATGGCTGGATGGATGGCTGGATGGATGGATTGATGGATGGATGGCTGGATGGATTGCTGGATGGATGGATGGCTAGATGGATGGCTGGCTGGAGGGATGGATGGTTGGATGGCTGACTGGAGGGATGGATGGATGGTTGGCGGTTTGAACGCTGGATAGATGGATGGCTGGATGGATGGATGGCTGGAGGGATGGATGGATGGATGGGTGGCTGGATGGATGGCTGTATGGATGGATGTCCGGATGGATGGCTGGCTGGAGGGATGGATGGATGGATGGATGGATGGGTGGCTGGATGGATGGATGGCTGGATGGATGGCTGGCTGGAGGGATGGATGGATGGATGGATGGCTCGATGGATGGCTGGATGGATGGATGGCTGGATGGATGGCTGGATGAAGTGATGGATCGATGGATGGATGGATGGCTGGATGGATGGCTGGATGGCTGGCTGCAGGGATGGATTGCTGGCTGGAGGAATGGATGGATTAATGGATGGCTGGACGGATGGCTGGATGGATGGAAGGCTGGATGGATGGCTGGCTGCAGGGATGGATGGATGGATGGATGGCTGAATGGATGGCTAGATCGATGGATGGATGGATGGCTGGCTGGAGGGATGGAGTCATGGATGGATGTCTGGATGGATGGCTTAATGGAAGGATGGCTGGATGCATGGCTGGCTGGAGGGATGGATTGATGGATGGATGGCTGGATGGCTGGCTGGATGGATGGCTGGCTGGAGGGATGGATGGATGGATGGATGGCTGGATGGATGGCTGGAAGGATGGATGGCTGGATGGATGGCTGGCTGGAGGGATGGATGTATGGATGGATGGCTGGATGGATGGCTGGACGGATGGATGGCTGGATGGATGGCTGGCTGGAGGGATGGATGGATGGATGGATGGATGGATGGTTGGCTGGATGGATGGATGGCTGGATGGATGGCTGGCTGAAGGAATGGATGGATGGTTGGCTGGCTGGAGTGATGGATGGATGGATAGATGACTGGATGGATGGCTGGCTGGAGGGATGCATGGATGGATGGATGGCTGGATGGACGGCTGGTTTGGATGGATGGCTTGATGGATGGCTGGCTGGAGGGATGGATTGATGGATGGATGGCTGGAAGGATGGCTGGATGGATGGATGGCTGTATGGGGGGATGGCTGGATGGTTGGCTGGCTGGATGGATGGATGGATGGATGGATGGCTGGATGGATGGCTGGATGGAGGGATGGCTGGATGGATGGCTGGCTGGAGGGATGGATGGATGGCTGGATGGATGGCTGAATGGATGGATGGCTTAATGGCTGGCTGGCTGGAGGGATGGATGGATGGATGGATGGCTGGATGAATGGCTGAATGGATGGATGGCTGGATGTATGGCTGGCTGGAGAGATGGATGGATGGATGGATGGCTGGATGGATGGCTGGATGGAGGAATGGATGGATGGATGGCTGGCTAGAAGGGTGGATGGATGGATGGATGGCTGGATGGATGGCTGGATGGATGGACGGCTGGATGGATGGCTGGCTGGAAGGTTGGATGGATGGATGGATGGCTGGATGGATTGCTGGATGGATGGATGGCTGGATGATTGGCTGGCTGGAGGGATGGATGGATGGATGGATGGCTGGATGGATGGCTGGACGGATGGATGGCTGGATGTATGGCTGGCTGGAGGGATGGATGGATGGATGGATGGCTGGATGGATGGCTGGATGGATGGATGGCTGGATGGATGGCTGGCTGAAGGAATGGATGGATGGATCGATGGATGGCTGGATGGATGGCTGGATGGATGGATGGCTGGATGGGTGGCTAAATGGATGGCTGGATGGATGGATGGCTGGAATGATATCTGGCTGGAGGGATGGATGGATGGATCGATTGCTGGATGGATGGCTGGATGGATGGATGGCTGGAGGGATGGGTGGATGGATGGATGGCTGGATGGAGCGATGACTGAATGGTTGGCTGGCTGGATGGCTGGACGGATGGATGGCTGGATGGATGGCTGGCTGGAGGGATGGATGGATGGATGGCTGGATGGATGGCTGCATAGATGGATGGCTGGATGGATGGCTGGCTGGAGGAATGGATGGATGGATGGCTGGCTGGATTGATGGCTGGATGGATGGATGGCTGGATGGATGGCTGAAAAGGATGGCTGGATGGATGGATGGTTGGATGGATAGCTGGCTGGAGGGATGGATGGATGTTTGGATGGACGGCAAGATGGATGGATGGCTGGATGGATGGCTGGCTGGAGGGTTAGATGGATGGATGGCTGGATGGATGGCTGTCTGGAGGAATGGATGGATGGATGGATGGCTGGATTGATGACTGGATGGATGGATGGCTGGATGGATGGCTGAATGGATGGCTGGATGGATGGATGGCTGGATGGATAGCTGGCTGGAGGGATGGATGGATGGATGGATGGATGGTTGGATGGACGGCTGGATGGATGGGTGGCTGGATGGATGGCTGGCTTGAGGGCTGGATTGATGGATGGATGGCTGGTTGGATGGCTGGATGGATGGATGGCTGGATGGATGGCTGGCTGGAGGGATGGATGGATGGATGGATGGCTGGATGGAGGGATGGCTGGATGGAGGGTTGGCTGGATGGTTGGCTGGCTGGAGGGATGGAAGGATGGATGGATGCCTGGATGGATGGCTGGCTGGAGGGATGGATGGATGGCTGGATGGACTGCTGGATGGATGGATGGCTGGATGGATGGCAGACTGGAGGGATGGATTGATGGATGGATGGCTGGATCGATGGCTGGATGGATGAATGGCTGGAGGGATGGATGGATGGATGGATGGCTGTATGGGGGGATGGCTGGATGGTTGGCTGGCTGGATGGATGGATGGATGGCTGGAGGGATGGATGGATGGATCGCTGGATGGAGGGATGGCTGGATGGTTGGGTGGCTGGAGTGATGGATGGATGGATGGATGACTGGATGGATGGCTGGCTGGAGGGATGCATGGATGGATGGATGGCTGGATGGACGGCAGGTTTGGATGGATGGCTTGATGGATGGCTGGCTGGAGGGATGGATTGATGGATGGATGGCTGGATGGATGGCTGGATGGATAGATGGCTGGATGGATGAATGGCTGGAGGGATGGATGGATGGATGGATGGCTGTATGGGGGGATGGCTGGATGGTTGGCTGGCTGGATGGATGGATGGATGGATAGATGGCTGGATGGATGGCTGGATGGATGGATGGCTGGATGGATGGCTGGCTGGAGGGATGGATGGATGGCTGGATGGATGGCTGAATGGATGGATGGCTTAATGGCTGGCTGGCTGGAGGGATGGATGGATGGATGGATGGCTGGATGAATGGCTGAATTGATGGATGGCTGGATGTATGGCTGGCTGGAGAGATGGCTGGATGGATGGATGGCTGGATGGATGGCTGGATGGAGGAATGGCTGGATGGATGGCTGGCTGGAGGGATGGATGGATGGCTGGATGGATGGCTGAATGGATGGATGGCTTAATGGCTGGCTGGCTGGAGGGATGGATGGATGGCTGGATGAATGGCTGAATGGATGGATGGCTGGATGTATGGCTGGCTGGAGAGATGGCTGGATGGATGGATGGCTGGATGGATGGCTGGATGGAGGAATGGATGGATGGATGGCTGGCTAGAAGGGTGGATGGATGGATGGATGGCTGGATGGATGGCTGGATGGATGGACGGCTGGATGGATGGCTGGCTGGAAGGTTGGATGGATGGATGGATGGCTGGATGGATGGCTGGATGGATGGATGGCTGGATGATTGGCTGGCTGGAGGGATGGATGGATGGATGGCTGGTTGGATGGCTGGATGGATGGATGGCTGGATGGATGACTGGCTGGAGGGATTGATGGATGGATGGATGGCTGGATGGATTGCTGGATGGATGGATGGATGGAAGGATGGCTTGCTGGAGGGATGGATGGATGGATGGATGGATGGCTGGATGGAGAGTTGGATGAATGCATGGATGGCTGGATGGATGGCTGGATGGAGGGATGGCTGGATGGATGGCTTGCTGGTGGGATGGATGGATGGATGGTTGGCTGGATTGATGGCTGGATGGCTGGATGGCTGGATGGATGGCTTGCTGGAGGGATGGATGGATGGATGGATGGATGGCTGGATGGATGGCTGGATGGATGGATGGCTGGATGAATGGCTGGCTGGAGGGATGGATGGATGGCTGAACGGATGGCTGGATGGATGGATGGCTGGATGGATGACTCGCTGGATGGATGGCTTAATGGATGGATGGCTGGATGGATGGCTGGATGGTTGGATGGATGGATGGATGGATGGATGGCTGGATGGATGGATGGCTGGATGGCTGGAAGTCTGGATGGATGGATGGCTGGATGGATGGCTGGATAGATGGACGGATGCATGGAGGGATGGCTGGATGGATGGCTGGCTGGAGGGATGGATGGATGGCTGGATGGATGTCTGGATGGAGGAATGGCTGGATGGATGGCTGGCTGGAGAGATGGATCGATGGATGGATAGCTGGATGGATGGCTGGATGGATGGATGGCTGGATGGACGTTTGGCTGGAGGGATGTATGGATGGATGGCTGGATGGATGGCTGGCTGGAGGGAAGGATGGATGGATGGATGGATGGCTGTATGGATGGATGGATGGATAGATGGCTGGATGGATGGCTGGCTGGAGTGATGGATGCGTGTATGGTTGGATGGATGGCTAGTTGGATTGATGGCTGGATGGATGGCTGGCTGGAGGGATGGAAGGATGGATGGATGGCTGGATGGATGGCTGGATGGATGGCTGGATGTCTTGATGGCTGGCTGGATGGATGGATGACTGGTTGGCTGGATGTATGGATGGATGGCTGGATGGATGGCTGGATGGATGGATGGATGAATGGATGGATGGCTGGATGGATGGATGGATGGATGGATGGATGGCTGGATGGATGGCTGGATGGATGGCTGGCTGAATGGATGGATGGATGGATGGATGGATGGATGGATGGATGGATGGATGGATGGATGGATGGATGGCTGGCTGGAGGGATGGATGGAAGGCTGGCTGGAGGGATGGATGAATCGATGGCTGAATGGATGGCTGGATAGATGGATGGCTGGATGGATGGCTGGCTGGAGGGATGGATGGATGCATGGGTGGCTGGATGGATGGCTGGATGGATGGATTTCCGGATGGATGGCTGTCTGGAGAGATGGCTGGATGGATGGATCGCTGGATGGATGGCTGGCTGGAGGGATGGATGGATGGATGGATGGCTGGATGGATGGCTGGATGGATGGATGTCTGGATGGATGGCTTGATGGAGGGATGGATGGGTGGCTGGATGGATGGCTGGATGGATGGCTGGATGGATTGCTGGCTGGAGGAATGGATGGATTAATGGATGGCTGGACGGATGGCTGGATGGATGGAATGCTGTGTGGATGGCTGGCTGGAGTAATGGATGGATGGATGGCTGAATGGATGGCTAGATCGATGGATGGCTGGATGGATGGCTGGCTGGAGGGATGGAGTCATGGATGGATGGCTGGATGGATGGCTGGATGGAAGGATGGCTGGATGCATGGCTGGCTGGAGGGATGGATTGAATGATGGATGGCTGGATGGCTGGCTGGATGGATGGCTGGCTGGAGCGATGGATGGATGGATGGATGGCAGGATGGATGGGTGGAAGGATGGATGGCTGGATGGATGGCTGGCTGGAGGGATGGATGGATGGATGGAAGGCTGGATGGATGGATGGACGAATGGATTGCTGGATGGATGGCTGGGGGGAGGGATGGATGGATGGAGGGATGGATGGATGGATGGATGGCTGAATGGATGGCTAGATCGATGGATGGCTCTAGGAATGGATGGATGGATGGCTGGATGGATGGCTGGATGGATTGATGGCTGGATGGATGGCTGAATGGATGGCTGGATGGATGGATGGCTGGGTGGATAGCTGGCTGCAGGGATGGATGGATGGATGGATGGCTGGATGGATGGCTGGATGGATGGGTGGATGGTTGGATGGAGGGAAAGCTGGGTGGTTGGCTGGCTGGATGGATGGATGGATGGAAGGATGGCTGGATGGAGGGATTGCTGGATGGAGGGATTGCTGGATGGATGGCTGGCTGGAGGGATGGACGGATGGCTGGATGGATGGCTGGATGGATGGATGGCTTAATGGCTGGCTGGCTGGAGGGATGGATGGCTGGATGGATGGCTGGCTGGATGGATGGATGGATGGCTGGCTGGAGGTATGGATGGATGGATGATTGGCTGGATGGATTGCTGGATGGAGAGATGGATGAATGCATCGATGGCTGGATGGATGGCTGGATGGAGGGATGGATGGTTGGCTGGATGGACGGCTGGATGGATGGATGGCTGGATGGATGGCTGGCTGGAGGGATGGATTGATGGATGGATAGTTGGATGGATGGCTGGATGGATGGATGGCTGGATGGATGGCTGGCTGGAGGGATGAATGGATGGATGGCTGGATGGAGGGATGGCTGGATGGTTGGCTGGCTAGAGGGATGGATGGATGGATGGATGGATGGCTGGCTGGAGGGATGCATGGATGGATGGATGGCTGGATGGACGGCTGGTTTGGATGGATGGCTCGATGGATGGCTGGCTGGAGGGATGGATGAATGGGTGGATGGCTGGATGGAGGGATGGCTGGATGGTTGGCTGGCTGGATGGATGGATGGATGGATTGATGGCTGGAGTGATGGATGCGTGTATGGTTGGATCGATGGCTAGTTGGATTGATGGCTGGATGGATGGCTGGCTGGAGGGATGGAAGGATGGCTGGATGGCTGGATGGATGGCTGGATGGATGGCTGGATGTCTTGATGGCTGGCTGGATGGATGGAAGACTGGTTGGCTGGATGGATGGATGGATGGATGGATGGATGGATGGATGGATGGATGGATGGATGGATGGATGGATGGATGGATGGATGGATGGCTGGATGGATGTATGGATGGAGGAATGGCTGGATGGATGGCTGGCTGGTGAGATGGATCGATGGATGGATGGCTGGATGGATGGCTGGATGGATGGCTGGCTGGCTGGACGATTGGCTGGAGGGATGTATGGATGGATGGCTGGATGGATGGCTGGCTGGAGGGAAGGATGGATGGATGGCTGTATGGATGACTGGATGGATGGATGGCTGGATGGATGACTCGCTGGATGGATGGCTTAAAGGGTGGATGGCTGGATGGATGGCTGGATGGTTGGATGGATGGATGGATGGATGGATGGATGGCTGGATGTATGGATGGCTGGATGGCTGGAAGTCTGGATGGATGGATGGCTGGATGGATGGATGGCTGGATGGACGGCTGGATGGATGGATGGCTGGATGGATGGCTGGATGGAGGGATGGATTGATGGATGGATGGCTGGATGGATGGCTGGATGGATGGATGGCTGGATGGATGGCTGGCTGGAGGGATGGATGGATGGATGGCTGGATGGAGGGATGTCTGGATGGTTGGCTGGCTAGAGGGAGGGATGGATGAATGGATGGCTGGATGGATGGCTGGCTGGAGGGATGCATGGATGGATGGATGGCTGGATGGACGGCTGGTTTGGATGGATGGCTGGATGGATGGCTGGCTGGAGGGATGGATTGATGGATGGATGAATGGTTGGATGGCTGGATGGATGGATTGCTGGATGGATAGCTGGCTGGAGGGATGGATGGATGGATGGATGGCTGGATGGAGGGATGGCTGGATGGTTGGCTGGCTGGATGGATGGATGGATGGATGGCTGGATGGATGGCTGGATGGAGGGATTGCTGGATGGATGGCTGGCTGGAGCGATGGATGGATGGCTGGATGGATGGCTGGATGGATGGATGGCTTAATGGCTGGCTGGCTGGAGGGATGGATGGCTGGATGGATGGCTGGATGGTTGGATGGATGGATGGCTGGCTAAAGCTATGGATGGATGGATGATTGGCTGGATGGATGGCTGGATGGAGAGATGGATGAATGCATGGATGGCTGGATGGATGGCTGGATGGAGGGATGGCTGGATGGATGGCTTGCTGGAGGGATGGATGGATGGATGGTTGGCTGGATTGATGGCTGGATGGCTGGATGGCTGGATGGATGGCTTGCTGGAGGGATGGATGGATGGATGGATGGCTGGATGGATGGCTGGATGGATGGATGGCTGGATGAATGGCTGGCTGGAGGGATGGATGGATGGCTGAATGGATGGCTGGATGGATGGATGGCTGGATGGATGACTCGCTGGATGGATGGCTTAATGGATGGATGGCTGGATGGATGGCTGGATGGTTGGATGGATGGATGGATGGATGGATGGCTGGATGG